>NC_090440.1:1489700811-1490003529 GCF_031143425.1 Pleurodeles waltl | reverse complement strand
TTCTCAAAAGTGCGGGGCCAGGATCTTGCCTTCATCTGATAGCTCCTATCCCAGGAACAATACACTGAGAAAGGCTGTCCTAGTTTTCCTAAAATTAGACTTGTAACTAAGGGCTGCGAATTCTAAAACGATCCGATCGACCCTGGCAAGATGAATGTTGAGGTCATCATCTGTGAAATAGATGTCATCCACGTGGGACAACGCCTTGGGATCAATATAATGCAACAATGATGTTACATGGGCAAAAAACAACCCTGGGCCGTTCTTGAAGACTTGGAGCACATGGCAAAACCGTTTTTGTGAGCCAAACGAGAATGAGCTCAGGTCCCGACTTTGATGCTCTAAGTTTTGGCAGATTAAAACATTGGAAATATTCAAGGTTGTTTTGTATTTTTTACGAACTAGGTTGTTAATTAGTGAGGTACTGTGTCAGTTTTGTATTGGGTATGTACATGTATATTTGTTTAAGTGTCTGTGTTCTAAGACGATTCCATATGAAGTGTTCTGGTTTTGCAACAGGGAATAACGAGTTATTCACTGCAGAGACACAGGGCTCTATTACTCCCTGGTATTTGAACTGAGTGAGGATCTTTCTCACCAGAGCTTTAGCCTCATGTTTAACAAGATATTGGAGTTGAGGCTGGGGTGTACCCTAATAGGTATCGCATGGTAGGAGGAATCTTTATCCCACCCCACATGGTTGCGGTATAACCCACTCAACAGCATAGGCTTCTTTTACTGCTTCTGGAACAAGATCAGAGAAAGAAGGAAAAATGACATCTTTCCCATGTGAGAGTTTACAGATGTGGTCGGGTGGCCAGTCCCTTTCTGCAAGAGGATATCACAATTAAGTTCATCCCAGAAAATTACACTAATGGTGCGCTATAGGTCTCCCTCAATCTGGATATTTAAATTATAAACCCTGCCGGGTGGGAGAACGCACCCTTCTGCAGTCTTGACTGCAAAACTTTCATTTGTTACTGTTGTATCCAAATGTTCTTTTAGACTCTGGCAACATATCGTATCTTCGGCCACATTGTCATGCAGGGTCACTACCCACGTCTTGTTTATCAGCAATGTTCTCAAGTTTGCTGGCATGTTTAATTTAAATTGCTGCCACTTTTTCTTTTTAAATTGTGTTTTTTGTTGTGGGGATTTGTCTTCTTTCTTGTCTGAAGATCGCAATGATTCTTTCTTCTGTTTCACTTACTCAGTACGTTGTTCTGAGCAGCCCACTCTCTCACTACGTCAATCCAGTGTGTCCTGAAAGGAACAAGATGGACGTGAATCAGTATATCTGTCAGGTGCCATAAAAGTTTCTCTATTTCTGAGATTATATCTCCTTTCAGAGCTCTCTGGGTGTGAAGAATCTGCTCTGACTTCAATTGTCCTTATTTTGTTTTTGTTTATCCCAGCATTTTGTAGAACCCTCTTGTGCTTGTTTAGTTCCGCCCTTAGGGTTGGTACTCTGAATTCCAGGCTTTTTTCTGGCTTGACTCACAAACTATCCTATCCTATACCAGTATAGGTGTTGGAAGTAATTGTCAGTAGCTGATGCTCCTGTTCCAACTGTGGAATCTCTCTGAGCCACTGGCGTATACCCAAAGTTAGTGCTTCCCCTTTAATGTTACTGAGTATTATTGAGGAGACTGTGTCGAAGTTACGCATCAGTTTCATCCCCAAGTCTAGGACTGGAGCAGCCATGTGCTCTTTTGAATTTATTTTAAAAATTGTGGTAAATAGGCAAGTGTCAGGGTACCCTGCTTGGAAGTGTAAATTGCAGGAAAGACTGTACTCTATGTGCTGCATTTGTCCACCTAGGAAACTATGTCCAATGGCAAGCACATTGTGAGAATTCTATGTTTATCTTAGCGTCCCATAAGGGGAAACACTGCTTCCAGCTTGATCGTTTTTTGTGCTATTCAGAACAGAATCTTCTAACATTCTGTGGGCACTTTGCCAATGATAGAATGTATCATTTGTGGGTTAATCCCAGTGACAGTCAATTGGTGACCAGCTGGTGCCACCCATGCAGGGGCGGTGTTCAAGGACCGCATAGCTAATTGTACTAATCGTCTGTATAGTTGTACTAGCTCATTGTGAAGTACGTGTACATCAGCTATTTCAAGTGCCTGTCTGCCAGGATGTGGTGTGTATGTGGCTAACATGGGCCAAGTTGGTCCGTCATCTCTTAAGGGACCTAATCTCATGGGTTGTATTACATGTGGTAGGGCGCCTTTGAACCAATTTTGATGTTCTTGATTGGAAAGGGGTAGCTCTAGATACAGATATGCTTGGTACCGCTGCAGTATGTTTGTAACTTGGTATATGTGAAATGTGTATATTGTAGTGTCCTCTTTCAGAAAGGTGACTCAGGAATAGAATGTTTCTGTTTGGTAAGCTTTGTGAGCTTCCATAATAAATGTGACATCCCCGCCCTCATCTGTTAAACCATGGGCTACAAGATGTTGTGTTATTGCGAGTCTGACATTTTCTGTAATGTCTATGACGTTAGTGGTGTTGAATAATGGGTGCAGAGACGAAACACCAAATGGGAGAAAGGCATTTTAAGAGTTCAAGCTTCAACAACCTACATTCTAGATAAGTGCTCAGCTGAGGAGGCTTATCCCCAAGATCACGGACGTCTCTGTATAATGCTACTTCGGGTACCTGCTGTGTGTGAAACAGAGATACTTAGGATATCCGTAAATTACTGCCAAACCACCATTGTTTGTGGTGCCACATCGTAGCTGGACTCGCGCTCCTAGGCGAGACTGCTGGTTTAGCAATCACAGCACTTTTGTTTGAGGGCAACTGAGTCACTCCTACAACAAGTTGCAACTGTCAGCCCAACCCTCCCGGCTCACAAGCAGTACCTCACCAAAAACCCAAACAGTAAAAGGTGATTTCTGGCAGTCTTACACTTGGACTCTAGATTGTGACAACTCAGGGAAATCGTGGTGGAATGGAAACTACCCTTTTCTCCCGCTAGTAATAAGTCTCAGTTACACACAGGCAATGAAGAGATGCAGGACAGTTTTCAAAAGGTTTATTGAAAATACTACAATCTACGGTAAAATGCATGACCTGCAATGACTAGGATAAAAAACAATAAAAGAAGCATGATTGTCAAGATGAGAGTTGTGAATACAAAGACCCCCACCATCTTGCAACAAACATGAAATGCAAAATCCCTTAGCATAGAGGACCTAATCTCTAACCCAATGAGAGTTTGGTGTGATAAACCTAATCTGCCAGAACCATGTCCATGAGAAGCCCCTCAACCCTTGTGGCCTTGGAATGAGTTTTCTAGGTCAGACTGCAGATACAGGAAGCAAAACAATGGAGCACACCCAAATAGTCAATATATCTACATTTTAGAAACAAATAATGTATGATAAGTCAAACTAAAGAATCATAGTATGTTACACTATAATACCATTTCCTAAATGGTGTTGGTGGACACAATCTAACAGAAAATAAGTGTACAAAAAACAAAACTATCCACAAACAATATTATTCAAAAAATTGACAATTTTAATACAGCAACATGTATGTTTTTTATCCACATAAATATAAACATGAAGACGATAGACATATCGATACAACATAGAAATCAATCAGCCGACACGTCTTTCATCCACACCGAACTTCTTCAAGGCTTTGATCACTTAATCACTCGTTACACTCATATCCCGCTTTGGAGCTGCTTTCAACCAAAGTTAACCGCCTCTTAAGCTCTTCTAATAAGGTCTCAATATTGTCTGTCACCACCTCCTTTCATATAACTTAGAACAAGCTCCTAGCCCATCCTGAAATCCCCCTATTGAACCAATCATAGTGTTAACTGATTTGTCCGGACGAAGTATCCAAAAAATTCCGCCCCTCCTGTATGACTCCAAACTTCCTGATATGTGCACAATTCTATGTTGTATCGATATGTCTATCGTCTTCATGTTTATATTTTTTCTGCAAGGTGTTGTGTAGCATAGATGGCATCTTGGAGGAATCGCTCAGAAAACCTTGTCTCTGTGAGATGTATTTATACAGATCGAATAGGACCCCTGACACAGGTTTGTTCCCAAAGAATTGATAAGGAGGCAGACTTGTGGTGACAATCCCCGATTGTCCATTATGTTCCTGTCACATGTGGGACAAACACCAGGAATTTGTCCCGCGTTGTGAAATCAGTGCGAGCTTCACAGTGCGCAGCTCAAGTACATGTTCTACTCAAATGGTAGCTTCCTCATCGCAAATGGTAGCGACCCGCCGTGACGGCTCGAGTTGAGACATCTCACCAGCACGTCATCTATTATTTGATTTTTCTCCCTCATGCTCGTCAACTTACCGGTTGCGAGTGCAACCTGAAAAAATCTGCTCTGCACTGCTCTGTGGAGTATTTGGGAACTTCACACTCCATGCCGAGTGGGCAAAACTCTGCTGGTAGAGCAGAATTCATTACCCACCCCTAGTGGCAAGGTGCAGCCTTCAAGGCCACGATTTAAACCATCATGGCCTGGCAACCACCTATAACCCAAACAGAAGTGGTAGTATTCCTAGGGCTCACGGGCTACTATAGAAGATTCATTAAGGGCTATGACACCATTGCTTCCCCCTTAAATGAGCTGACTTTTAAGAAGCAGCCCAGGTTGTTGATCTGGAGAGCGGCTTGTCAGAAAGCCTTTGATTCTCCAAAGGAAGCCATGTACACAGCACCTGTGCTCAGGGCCCCAAATTAATCCAAAGAATCAATCATGCAGATGGATGCACACCATGGCAAGTAGGCTGTTTTTTAACACAGCTGAATGAGGAGGGCCTTGATCAACCTTTAGACTTCACTAGCAGGAGGTTACTTCCACGGGACAGAGATGGAGTGCGATTGAAAGAGAACCATTTTCTGTGATCGGGACACTGAAGAAGTTGAGATCATATCTGTTTGGGAGTCACTTCCGGGTTCAGACAGACCACAGGCCCTTCAAATGGCTCATGCAAATGAGGGGTGAAAATCATAAACTCTTGAGGTGGCCCATCTCCCTACAGAGAATGGACTTTACAGTGGAGCATAGCCCCGGGTCTGACACTGCCAAAGTTGATGGTCTCTCCAGATTCTTCTTTCTTTCTGAAGAGAGCTCCCAAGGGGTTGTATAGCTCTTTGCTCTTTCAGCTGGTGGAAACATATGTTAGACCTGACTGCCTTAGGGTGGTCTTCCCCCAACTTTTTGCCTGTCTCCCTATATTTTTCTGATATCGGTTTTGCTGGTTTTAGGACTATGCACACTTTACCATTACTGACCAGTGGTAAAGTATTTGTTTGCTCTCCCCTAAATATGGTAACCTTGGCTCCTACCCAATTGGGATATTTATTTTACCTATATATCTCTAGCAAAAGCATATCGAATAATCTGTTGCCTGCCAAAGTACTCCTCAATGACACAGATCCAACTGAAGTTTGGTCTGTTGAAACAGTCTACAGCACAGCAAGGAGCTTTCGTCATCTTCTAAGATAAACTCAGGAAGGCACCACCTGGTACTCTCAACCACTACTTATGGTGGGAGCGACAACAGAAACATCCCCAGCCAGAACCTACCTTAAATACTCTCTTGCTATGACCAGGTTAAAGGTGCTGTGGGACGCTCCGACCAGTCACGCTGTGTTAGACCTGGACCTTTTTGCAGGGCTATCCCCAAACTTTTTGCCTCCTTCCCTACTAAGTCCCTAGAATAGTGCACAGCGTTTGCCAGGGCCTGTAAATCAAATGCTACTAGTGGGCCTGTAACAATGATTGTGGCTCACACGAGTAGCCCTGTAAACATGTCTCAGACCTGCCACTGCAGTTTCTATGTGTGCAGTTTCTAAACTGCCATTTTGACTGGTAAGTGCACCCACTTGCCAGGCCCAAACTTTCCCTTTAAAAACATGTAAGCCACCCCTAAGGTAGGCCCAAGACAGCCCAATGCGCATGGTGCTGTGTATTTAAAAAGTAGGACATATACTGGTGTATTTTACATGTCATGATAGTGAAATCCTGCTAAATTTGTTTTTCACTACTGCAAGGCCTATCTCTCTCATAGATTAACATTTGTGCTGTCTTTAAATAGTCCTAAAGTGCAGTTCCCCCTTTGAGAACAGATAGAAATGTGGAGTTTGGGGTCTCCGAACTCACTATTTAAACACACATTTGTTAGTGAAGTTGTTTTTTTTAGTTTGAAAATGCCATTTTTAGAAAGTAGGCATTTTATAGCTTGACCTTTCTGTGACTCTGCCTGTTCGTGGATTCCCTGTCTGGGCCAGAATGACAGTTGGGCTGTTTTTTAATCTCATCTAGACAGTGACACATATGGAGCTGGGGTGTAGCCTGCATATCCTGATGTGCCATCTGGGCTAGAGTAAAGGGAGGAGTGCTCACTTACACCTTGTTGGGATGTGCCTGTCCTCACACAATGCCATCTCTAATCCCCTGGTGTGTGTCTCGGACCAGGCCTGGGCAAGGCAGGATCCAGTAAACAACAGAGACTTTTCTTTGAAGTTGGGCAACTTCAAAGGCAGAAAAAGGTATGCGTATTGGACCCAAAACCCCAGACTTTAGATTTCTTCTAGATTTGCTTCTGGAAGCACGAGGAACCTCTGCCAGGGAGAAGAGCTGACGAGAAGTGATGGCTTTGACTTTGCTTTGTTGGGCTATCCTGCAGTTGATGCTTCTGCCTGTGAAAGGGGACAAAGGCTGGAATTTGTGGTATATTCCTGCTTGATAAGAATCTCCAAGGGATTGGACTGAGCTTGCCCCCTGTTCTGAAGTCTCAGGTCCATCAAAGGCTTCCTCTGCCAGCACCTGGACTCTCTGCTGAGACTCCTGCCTTGCCAAGTGGTGCCTAATCCAGTCCCTCGGCCCTTGAAAGGAGAAGATGGTTGAAAAACCAAGAAAGTCCAAGGAAACCGACTTCGGATTACTCCATACTGACATCGCTGCCGAATCCTGTGATGCCACCTGCAAATGAAGCCTTGGTCCTCACTGGACTGCAACGACTCCGCAGGCCCGACGCCGCTGCAGCCTTGCTGAAGTCCATGACTCCATGGAATACCCTGCATCATGTTGTGACTGGCGAATACCAACTCTGTCGGAAGTGCTCGGATCCAGTGCTTCACACCAACACAGCCTTACCTCCACCATTCAGCAGCAAGGACCCGATGCCTCTTTGTTACGCCTCCACTTCTTCGCTCTGCAGCACAGGAACCGATGCCACCTTGGTTCCAGCGATGCCTCGATCCCTGACTCTGTGCACTGGCTTGTTTCTTCATTTTCACAAGGTACTTTACCTGGGGGTCTGTATGACCTCATGACTGGCGCCATTGGCCTCGGATTGTTATGAACGACTCCATCACGACACCCTGATATCACCAAATCAAAGCATTTGTGTTTCTAAGCTCTATATTGAAGTTTAATCTTTAAAAATTCATAAGTTTGCCTGTGTTTGTTGGATTTTTGTCCTTTTGGTCTTGTTTTGTTTAGATACATATTGGCTATTCTTCTAACCTGGTGTTGAATAATTTTGTAGTTTTCTCGCTAGTTTACACAATGTCTCTGAGTAGAGCCTTGCTGCTCGTGCCAAGCTACCAAGGAGGTGAGCGGGGGTTAACCGAGTGTGTTTCTCCTTTGCCCTGACTAGAGTGAGGGTCTTTGCTTGGACAGGGGGCAACCAGGCTGCCGACCAAAGACCCCATTTATAACACATAACATTACTGCAACACCCACTGAAGCCAATGGTAAAGAGAAAGGGATTATAAATCCGTAGTGCCTCTAGGACTCATGGAACCCATGTGAGACCATCTCAGAGGCCAACAAAAATTAGTTAAGACTTCGGGTCCAATCACGATAGCAGAACATGTATAAACAATCTATCAAATGAGAAATAATAACTGGTGTACATTTACAATTTAGACCCTCAAAGGTAATATGGGCCCTGTAACAAACATTTGCCACCATCTCAACAGCCCCGATTATAGGGGTACTAACACAAAATATTTGCGTGAGGTAAAACATATGTGTTCAAAACTAACTGCTCTGATTTTAAAAAGTTGATTGACACTCCACCAGCCATATTTCTAAGATTATTTTATTGTGCTGGTCTGAGGAACAGTGTTGTACCTGAGGTGGCAGTCCCAACACTATCTTTCCAGTATGCCATATAAGAATTATTCAGTGAATGATGCCACACGTGGGTAATTTTGTGGGTATTTTCTATGGGAAGTGGTGGAGGCAAGGATGCTGCTGTCTTTTTGCTGCAATTCCCACCTCTGAATTGCAGCAGGTGACGTCTGAAATATGTTTTGGGTGAAACATATTGATACCCCGCAGCTTAGACAGAATTGAAATTATTCAAGAGTGTTGTTATACTTTCATGACATCAGTTCCCCCCAGCACTCCAAAACCTTCTACTTTTTCAAATCCTTAATCCTCCTGTCTGCTGCTCATTGCATCATCTCTTGACACCCAGATGTGCTAAACTTAACACAATCTAAAATCAGAGGTAAAATCTGTAGTGCTACAATGTGGAAGTGGAGAAAAAGAGCACAGTGGAACATTAACAAATACAAAAACGTTGTATTATGATAAGCATTGAGCTCTGGCGCGGAGTCAAGCCAGTGATTCCTTGTTTCCAGATTTCTGTGCAATGACCACCGTCTTGAGGGAGTTGCACAAAATGTGTAATGTCGGGGAAATTACGATATGAATAGGAATAACATGCAATATTCTCATTCCCTCATTTTTTGCACGTGGATTCATTTAGGGATAGAATATCACAACAATGTGATGCCTTTTTTTAGTATATCTGACTTTGTGTGAAATAATGTGGGTGTTTTTGCTATTCCTACTTGCTTACACATTCTGGCACAAAATATACTTTCATAAGCTCTGCTCTAGTTAAATAATAGTAAATCAGGAATCTAGTTGGATATGCCACAGTGAGCATTAAGAAACCTCAGGCTAACACCCTCCATTTTCTCTGACCAAGTAATGCCAGAGATTGAGCATTTGGCCAAATAGATCTATGTGAAACCTGCACATTAAACTCCCCTAAATAAAAGGTTAATGTAGCTATTCCAAAGAGGTGTCTACAATGTATGAACATAATAGCAAATAATTTTATGCACAAATTCATTATTAATCAAATCAGTTTTACTGGTGTTGAAGCCTCTACCCTGCTAGTTACACAACGAAGTGATGGGGCTATTCACAAACCACATTTCATGGTATGTTTAGCAGTACTACAGTATCACCGCTTGCAAAGGTCCCTGCCAAGTGTGTGGAACTTTAAAAATGGTCATAAAGCCATTACTAATAGTTACCTCATGGTTGTACATAGTGATTTTACTGACTCAGCTCCCTTTTTCAGGGGATGACATGTAACGTTATGCCAGTAAATGCTGAATAGCCAAAAGTAGTGAAGTTACTCAAAAGTGTAATAATAAAAGCACGCATGTAGATTTATTAATTTTAAGTTTACCTTTGGTAATGGCCCCCACATGCTTTGTGAGTTCTCTGTTAATGTGTCAGTAGTACGTGCGAGATGAAAAACCCACAATTCGGTTCATACATGCTATATTAATTTATATGCTTCAGTATTGACATACTGTGGTGTACATGTATGTGGCACAGAAAACATGTAGGGCTTTCCCAAAAGTATGCATGATTGACATCAGGAATGAGGTGCTTTCTAAGAGTACTCGGTGTGTTTTGGTACTGTGATTGCATGGTTCCATGTAAATCAAATTAGAGATGCACTGTGGGCATTCTAATGAGATCTAATGACTTTGCTACAAATACATAGCATGGGCCTCAATAAAGGTGTTACATCTTACCCTAGGACAATATTACAAAACAAAAGGAGGTCTGTAGCTGTTGTACCACTGAAAACTAATCAAACACTAATGTGTCATGTATGGCAGGACTGAGGTGAATAGAAACAGCTACCTAGCTGTCTCAGTGGTTACAATAGGTTAAATAGTGATGCATTATGACAGTTCTTAGAGTACTTCATTACTGGCAAATTAATGCATGATGCAAGCTGAAATGTGAGGGTTGCACTATTCCAGATGGTAGCTATGCCTGAGAATTTATGGTTGTTGGGCATTTCAGCTACTGGCATTTAGAGACTGTAATTGGTTGTGTTTGCACATCTGACCGTACCTTATGGTGGTAAATTCTGGGCATTTAAGACTTTTCTTGGTTGATGTCAGGTTCTAACTGGGTATTGGCATTTACTGTGGGCATATGATCACTGTCTATTATTTTACATTTCGTCCTAGCTATGTCATTGACCTACCCTACCATAGTTTTGCGGTTATCTAAGTAATATTTATGTGGCAAATAAATTGTTCTTTTGTCAGTTTTAGTGCCTTTTTTGTTAATTAATATTTATTGATGCTTCATTTCTTGAAGGCGTTTGTCAGTGATGTCACCCTCTGTTATGTCATTTAAGGCAAAGTTCCCCTGATGTATTCTTTGAAATCATCAGGGTTAAAGCAAGAACGATGCCACACCCTGTAAATTCTCCAGGGTTAAGAGACGTGGTGCATCTTCTGCTACCACAGGCATATTTCTGAATTGTGGTACATGCAAGGAAAAATACATTGAGTGCTGCATGGTACCTAAGACAGACAAAGGCTTCCTATATTACTCCACTGCATACGCTTTATTTAACTTAATTTTTTGTAGGTGGAAAATTCTACATAAACACCTGTAAGGAAAACATGCTTTAGAACATTAAACGTGATTTTCTTCACAAGGAGATTATTTTCAGCTCAGAGTTACAATTTACCCAATTTTTTGTTAACTATAGGCCTGTGTCCTATTTCTGTGCCTGCCTCTGAGAGAAAGAAACATACATGTTTCCAGGGTGGGACATTAATTGTCATTCATATGTTAAAACTCACAGATATACACGATTGTGTGTGCACACCTCCGATTTCTGTGTGCAGTTACAAATGCAGAAAGCCTGGTACCTGTGGACATTTCACACTTTTAAGCACACCTTCCAAATGTAAAGACCCACAATCCATCATTTCCTGAATCGGTATGTGAAATTTCGGAAAGTTCTGTTTTCTTTCCTCTTCCTTGGATATAGCTGTTCTGGAGTGGGATCTCAGTTGAATATCGGTGTACTAGGTATAGTTTATCAACTTATTGAGGGTTAAATCCCTGTGTCTTAAGTCAATGGACCTTTGATGTCAGATGAGATTAACTAGGAGCTGTACATCAATTCAGCAATCAACACAATTTCAAATATTGTTTTCAGTCAACAATGAAAGTTATAGTGAATTTAAAAACACTTATTTACTGAATCTATAATCGTTTTATTCTAAATAGCACATCTTTATTGAAATCAGTATATAATGTCATCAGAATTGATCATGAATTAAAATCAGCAATTAAAATGCCAGAATAAATGCATTAACCATGTTCCATCAAGGAATCAATCTCTATTTTAAATAAAGTAAAGGTTGGGGAAACCAGAAAAAGTGTAAGTCACAACCCATAAATGGCTCAAGGTAAATAGGTTACAGGATAAGACCTCAGAGTCAAAATCAGTTATCAAACAAAGCAGAACTTCCGTTAAGGGAAGTTCAAGAAATACATCAGAGTGTCAGAGAAGCATTGATTTCAGGTGACAAAAGTGCCAAGTGGAACAGTCAGTGGCGTAACCTCCTCTAGGAACACGCACTAATAGAAACATAGCAATCTAAACGTTTGCAATGTGTTTCTTCTTCTCTCTCCATTTAGCCAATCAGATTGCAATTTCTTCATGTGAACTGGAACATTTGGTCATCTTCTCACCAAGGCAACAATAGTCCATAGAGAGCAACACTTAAACCATTTTTATCAACTACTTTAAATAACTCCATGATGTTCTCATCATTTATTTACCCCAAGGTGCAGTTTCATGTTTATGCTTCTACATAATTTTACTAAAACCCATGCCACTCATTCTTACTCCAAACCGAGGGCCTCATTATGAGACTGGTGGTCAACAGACTACCAGACTTGCGGAGGTGATCATGTCCGCTGCCGGTTTGGCGGTTCGTCCACCAAATTAAGAGTTTGGCGATCAGAGCGCCAATCACTGCCGGGAACAATGTTACTGATGGGCTGACGGTGTTTCAGTGTCCCTGACTTCAGCGCCGCACTAACAGATTACAACCTAGTTCTCCATCAGGCATTTCATGGTGTTTTACTGCCATGACAAGGCTGGCAGAGAACAGGTGCAGGGGGCCACAAGGGGGCCCCTGCACTGCACACGGCATGGGCAATGCAAAGGTCCCCCTGCCCGGTCCCCTTGTAATGCAGTGCAGACAGTGCACATTACGAGTGTGCTGGTGCCCCCTGCAGGCAGCTCAATTATTTTCCCACTATGCTGATGGGCAGAAACCTTGGTTTCCGCCCATCAACCCAAGGGGAAAGTCGTAATAGGGCCAGCGGGGAGGTCGCCAGTAAGGGGGCATCCTCCCCGTCAGTAGTTTCGGCTGGTGGGTCTTCCCGTCCACCGAACTGATGAGGCCCTAAGTCTTTATACTATTACAAACATTTTCCAGAATAAAAGTCAAAACTAACTTCTTTTAAATTAATTCATGGCTTTCACAAGCATGTCCACTTGTAAAAAATTGAACATTTCACATTCTTAAACTTCACACAAAATTCTACTTCAGCTATTCAAGCCTAACACATTCCATTAAGTTCAAAGCATCATAATTCTGCATTTTATTGCATTAGTTTTAATTTCGAGCTTTATTTTGGCAACAAATGTTATAAAAGCACTGCATGTACACAAATAAAACCATAATTCATCGTACAACAAAAAACACACAGTAAAATCCTCACGATAATAGATTCCACATAGCCAGAGCCCAGGGCATAAAAATCGCACAGTTGGTGCTCTGTCAGCATATACATATTGTTGGACCTGGCCCTTTTACAGGGTCATTCCCCCAGACTTTTTGCTTTTTGCCTCCTTATTTTCTGACCTTTGTTGGCTGACGTTTTGACTCTGAGCACTTTTTCACTGCTAACCAGTGCTAAAGTGCATGTGCTCCCCATTATGAAATTGGTATGATTGGATTATACCTAATTGGCATATCTAATTTACCTATAAGTCCCTCGTAAAGTGGTATCCGCATACTCAGGGCCAGTAAATTAAATGCTACTAGTGGGCCTGCAGCGCTGCTTGCGCCACCTAATGAAGTAGCCTGTCAAACCTATCTAAGGGCTGCAAGCGCAAAGCCTGTGTGCGCAGTTTCCTGCCACAGGGACCTGGCATCTAAATTTACTTGCCAGGTCGAGAACTCCCCTTTTACTACATGTAAGTCATCCCTAAGGTATGCCCTAACTAGCCCTTTGGGCAGGGTGCCATGTATGTAGAAGGCAGTACATGTGCCATGTTGCATGGCCTGCCCTGGTAGTGACAAACAGCCTAACTTGGTGTCTCACTGCTGAGAGTGCTGCCTCCTCATGGGATTGCATTGGAAATGCCCTGCCTTATGTGTAAGGGGTATTGTCTGATTTATGAGGGGTAGTGTAGGCATGTTTGGTTTGGTTGTGATAGTGGTGAGAAATGCTGCTTACTGGTGTAGGTGTATTTTTTATTACTATCACAGAAATGCCACTTCTAGAAAGTGCGCATGTATCTGTGCGTATGACTTTGATGTTTTGCAGCTTGCCTCCAATCCACGTCTGGGCAGACTGACAGTTGGGGCATTGTGCATACTTCTCAGACAGCCTGAACACTAGGGAGGGTGGAGGTGTCACAGAGGTGCATCTACATATTGTAAAGCCTAGCTGGGCTGAGAGAAGGGAGAGGCGGGGCACACCTGCATTTGTAAAGGCTGTGCCCTGTCCTCACACAATAGGGTCGTTTACCCTCCACTGATGTTTGGAGCCTGTGCTGGAGGAGAGAAAGGGCACTCCCAGAACCAGTGGTAACTGGTTGGAACCCCCTCTCCTGGCCATTGTAAAATACACTGTAAACCCAGTATAAGTACAACGGAATTTTCCCCACAATTTGAACATTCTTGGGACTTGAAACTGGACACAGGACGCTGATGAATGGATTCACCAGGAAACCACCTTCGACTGCTGCTGCTGTGCTGACCTGTGGCCTGTCTGGTCACTAGAAGGAACTGCCACCATCTGCCCCCCTTGTGCTGGCCTGTAGCTGGGCCCACCAGCCCTGTGCTTCCTTGTGTTTTTGCCTGTTCCTAGGGGCAGGGTGCTGTGGCCCCTGACCCCTGCAATGATCCCTGCAGATTTGGCTGAAGCGCTTTGAAAAGCACTTTATTTGGATCCCCGAATCACCACCGCAACCAGTGCTTTGGATTTTCGTTTAGCGCGGGGTCCGCGCTATTTCTAGTGCCCCAGGGGCATGTAAAGAAGTAAACGGAGCAAGCATGCTCCTCTCGGCCCCAGGTCACGGCTGCTCCTTGGAGCACCCCTGGGGCACCATCCACCTCCGATCCTTGAGGAATCACCGCTGCGGCCTGGGAACACCTTGGAACACTCGAGCACCACGTCGGGTGCGGGCGAGTGCCTTCTTGGGCCCCCGGAGGGGTCTGAGTTCCGGAACAACTACAGTGCAGGACTCGGGGAAGGCGAAGGAAGTGTCTCCTTCCCCAGTCACTGCGGTAGGAGCACAACACTCCTTTTTGCACACTATTTGGGGCATTTCTGTTTCCTTGGGAAGGGAGACCTCGACGGAGGTCCCTTCCCCCTCACCCCTGAGTTGTTTGGGTCTTGTCTGGCCTCCACCCGAGGACAGGGTGTGAGGAGGCAGGCCCCCACCTAAAACACGGACCCCCGGAGGGGCCAGTTTTACCCAGAGGAGAGGGTGTCGACCTCCCTTCTCCCCCAGGAGCATCATGTGGCCCCCGTTGTGCGCGCTGGAGCACCGGGGGGCTCCTCATGCTCTTCTAGGCACTGGGAGTGCCTGTACTACAGAGACCAGGTACTTTTTAGGGAATATGGGCTCCAGGAGCCTAGTATAGATCTTTTGATATTTCTAGATTTCCTACCTGCTTTCTGTCACTACATATATGTGCTAATGTTCCTTTTATGGGCATGTCTAGCTGATATGTATTTGTATGACTTGTGAGATGTTCTCTAATGTTCCTTTTATGGGTATTTAGGAATTGTTCATGACAAGTGCATATAACTCTTATTGTAATTCCTGACTACTGCTTATGTTGCAGAATCCTGAGTACTTACGTGTTCTAATGTGACAACTGCGTATTCTTGAAGAGTATTAGTAACTTGTGTAATGATGTGACAACTGCTAAGGTAGCAGGGTATTACTTACGTGTAATGTTGGTCTAATTATGTTTTGTGCAATACAGATTATTTTTACAAAGCTCAGTGTTGTGTTTACTTTGTGGTGTACATTTTGCACCACGTGTGTTGTGTGTGTTGTGCAAACGCTTTACACCTTGCCTCTGGGATAGGCCTGGCTGCTCGTGCCAAGCTGCCAAGGGGGTGAGCAGGGGTTATCTTAGACGTGTAACTCCCTTGCCCTGACTAGAGTGGGTAGGTTCTGCCTGGCGAGGTGAATACCCTAGCCAACCAGAAACCGCATTTCTAACACATATGTCTTGATTATTCTTGAACGTTTGTGGACCTATACCGTAAAAGTTTATTAAGGATTGTACTCTACGTCATACATAGATAGAACAGTAAAGTTTTACAATGTAGGTTAACATTTCTAAGAAAATTACACTCTCCTACCCTAGATAAAAGTATGACACCAAATATAATACATGTGTGTAAACCAAAAAAATTATAATAAACAATACAAAATTTGATTAAAAACACACGGTCTGTGTCATTTTGGTAGGACAAGTGTATTGGCGTTTAAAAATCTTACCCTGGTGTGCCATATTGCTGCTAAGAACTTTGCCACCGTGCACACCACAGGTCATTGGGTACTAGTTCTGCAAATCCTAAGGGCCCAAAGTCCTAAGATGTCAATCCCTGATGCCCAGGGTTTTGCAGGGAGGTTTTATCCAACAGGTCCTTTGCTTTTTATATGCGGGGCAATGGAATAGGACATGGCAGATTGATTCCCTAATGCTGTACCCCACTGGGTAAAGGTCTATTGGACTAGCAGATTGCTTCCACCTAGAAGTAAGATCAGGTATTGGTAAAGATCCTATTCTAAATCTAGTGTAAAGTGCACCTGCCACAGGATATAAAATAATATCAAAAAAGTGCACAAACTCATAATGACACTTAAATGATAAAAAACTGTCCGTCATACTACCCGACAGGACAGCTGCTAAGGGTGATGTTTGCACACCCACCCAGTATGCGTCCTTCAAGTTCTACAAAGCATTTTTTGGAAGATGCATAGGATCCGACCAGTAGGAACTCAAACCAAGTTTGAAGAAACCGCCTTTTACATAGTTGCACCATGGGATTTTTCCAACCTGGGGGTCTCTCAGAAGCACTCCTAGCCATGTTCTACATGGATCTAGGGCTGCTGTGGACCAGATCCAAATCCAGTATTGCAGCAGCCATTTTGGGAAACCAGGGACCAAAACTGCTTTACATTAGAACCCTTGGCTGCTATCACAGTTCTTGCCATATGTCCTTCGCCCAATGCGCCGTGCTGGACTTCATTGCAGCAACATAGTCACACCTTCCCAAGATTATTGCTGATCTATACTGTTGTCTATCCGCTTCCAAAAGGCCACACTTGGCCCTCCTGCAAACATTATTAAATCATCCATTTTGTTTGTGCACTCCAAGCTTCCCCCTTCCCCTATTCTCCCTGGTAAAGAGCTTTATAAAATCCCAATAGGATTAGGAAACAAACATTAAGAATTAATATATGTACTAATATTGCTTTGAGAATTCCTCCTCAGCTGTTGTAAACCAATTGCCAATAGAAGAAATTCTTTTACCTAAACGTTTTATAACACTAGTGGTTTACAATGGTTCTAATCCAGGTTTCAGGTCGATAATGGTATTTATGTATTTAAACATTTTCTTACACTCATCAGTAATATATGTGCAATAATGTAGAGCATCTTGCAGACTCTGCCTTTCTCGATGCATAAAATATTTCATTTTTATCAATGTTGCAAAACCATTGATCTAATTACCACTAATTCAGTGCTAACCACTAACAAAGCTTTCTAATATTCTCATCACTTAAAATCATGCCCACTGGTGGAATAATTGCACCAAAATTGTCTCCCACTAATAGTGTCCCTTCACTAATACTGCATGTGTATCTGTGTGCTTGTGTTGTCAACCCATCTATACTATATACATGAAACATTTGTGGAAAAAGCAAAGGTAAACAGCAATTACCGTCTTCATGTTCTCAACAGATACAATAAACTCCTGGAATAACTAGCTCTTCCCCTTGTGAAATTTGCCCTGAACCTCCTGATAATTCAAATGTGTTCTCACAATTGTTACTCCCTACAGGTCTTTTGTTTAAGTTACCAAAGACAACTGTTTTGTTTCCTTTCACATTCTGTAAAATTACAATTTAGGAAAAATAATTCTCCTTTTGAATGCATCCTCTTCTTTCTTCCAAACATTTTTCAAAACATCTTCATTTGTTTGCTATCTGAAATGTGTGATCTTCTCTCCTCTAACCTCATAATAAATGTCTTCCCTAATGGTTCTTTAAACAAGTCAAAGCCCCAGATTTAAGAAGGCCTAGCGCCTCCTTGGGCTACATTAACATCATTTCTTTAAGCTAATGTGGCCCAACAAGGCCAAAATGGCTGCTCCAGCTTTACAAAGTGGTGCAATGCAATCATCATGCCATTTTGTAAACCCTTGCACCACATTATGCCCGCTCCAGGCATAATGTATGCAAGGGGGCATTCCCCCATTGGGAGGCGGTGAGAATACTTGCGCAAAGAAATCTAAAAAACGTATTTGCTGCATTTTAAATGCCTGCTCTAAGCAGGCGTTAAAAGGGGGCACTCCATTAGTTACAGTGGGCCCCTATGTACTTTTCAGGGTTAGTGCTAAAATCTTGGTGCTAACCCTGAACAGTTCATAAATAGTGTAAAAAAATCTGATGCTATTGCCCCCTGCCTTGCACCATGGTGTGCTGAATTTTAAATATAGCACACACATGTATGTGGTAGGAGGATGCTAAGGGGCACAGGGAAAGTGGCACTGCACTGGGTGCAGTACCACTTTTCTTAAGACTGCCCCAAAGTATTTTTGTGTGCCTTAACAGAGTCAATAGGAAGAAAACATCTAAAATAATGGTAAGCTGTTTCCATTTCTTTTTCCTAGGAATGTAAATTCACACCCTTCTGTAAAGGTACTTTTAAAAGAATCATGTCAATAATAATATTCAAATTGTTCTTGTCTATATAACCAGATGAGCAAAATACTACATGTAATGGCATGTGACAAAGGTATGTGATTGTGTGTCACTTCCTTCGTAGCTGATGAAGGTAAGTACGCACACACATATCATTCCTTTGCATCTAAAGTTCATGTGTATTCTTGAACTTATCTAGAATAAGCATTTGTTGTGAAATATTATAATCATATAATCTACAAATTAAGCTTTTATATTATTCTCATCTAATACATGTGATGATGTCAGGTTAGTAAATGCAAAGGTAGATTTCTCTCTGTCTGCTATAAAGTGTATCACTAAGAATAAAGGGATGGCTACTAATACTACTACTACTAAAAATGTAATATTGATCATAATCTTGCCTCTAGCCCTGGCTAAGAAAAACATGTTTGTCTAATGTCAGACCTTTCATAAAGGAAGTTTAACAGCTAGACATGTCAATAGTCTGTTTTCATAGTTAATTATTGCACAACCAGTCTTTCAATTGTTGTTCTTTTTCTGCTAGTTTGGTTAGTTCTTTCAACTTTGCTTACAGAAATCTTTGTATATTCATCTCACTCTACTACTGCAGCCTTGGTGTCTAAGTTTATCTTCTTAATTCTTTTTGTTTAACAACTTATCAGTTTTTATTTCAGTCTATTGCATTTCTCATTCTACAAAACTTTTCAGAGAACTTTAGTTTCTTTCAGAAATCCTTTTCAGCAGCTTTTCCCAATGGCAAACTCAATATGATTTCAAGGTGGTTCGGACAGCTCTGTACTCAAATAAAGCAAATCTGATATTGGGGCATTCAGCTCTTGGTTCATGAAGAAAGTCTTTTCAAGTGCAGAATACCTCCAACAAAGTACTTTTCACTCTTTTTGATCTCCTGGGTGCCTGCTGACCTTCTCCTTCTGTGTCGCTTATACTGATTTACTCCGTCTGCTCTGCAATTGTTAGCAGGATGCATTCACCTGATACACTTGATCTCAATTTTTGTCAACCATAAGTTCTTGGCCATTCAGCATTGTAAGAGACTCTTCTTGATCTAGTACTCATCCCTTCACATAGATCTTCTAGTTGTTCTGAGGATGACTCAAATGTCACTTCAGGTTGAGCTCTTGTTTCGCCTTCTTCTTCTTCATAAACCTCAATGCTACTTCATGAGATCTCAGGAGTCTTGGTTGATGCAACTGTCTGTAGCTCTTCACCCCTTTCTCATCCCAGCTGATGTGACTCTTGCGGTATTGCTCCTTGTTCTTGTACAACTTGAGGTGGTACTGTCACTAGTGCTGTTAGTTCTGTTTCAAAGAACACTATTACTTCATACAAATCTCTAGTTCTCAGGTGTGCAATGCTTGCAACCAGTTTTATACTGCAGTACTTTTAACAGCAATATTCATGAGTAAAATCACCTGAAGGGGCCTTTCCATTTCTGTTCTAGACAGGATTTTTTCATGTGTTTATTAATCAGCATCCAGTAACTAGTGCTGAGGTCATGACTCTGCTCCTGATGCGGATCTGTAGTGACAGCTTCAACCTGTGGAGAAACAGAACCTATCACATCTGTCAATACTTTCCAGTAATCAAGTATAATGCCATCTGTTATGTTCATACATGCATTTGCTGGTACTAAAGGCAATTTCATTGTACGCTCCATTAAGATTTTATGCAGTGATAATCCTATCTTCCTGTCAGATGTACCTCAAAGCCTCATAAACACCAAGGGCACAACATCTGCCCATTTCAATGAAGTGGATGCACAGACTTTTGACAATTGGGACTTTATAGTTCCATTGAGCTGCTCTACAATCCCATATGCCTCTGGACAATAGCTACAATGCAATTGCTGCTCCACCTTAAATGCTGAACACAACATCCTAAGAGCCTCATTACTGAAATGAGTCCCTCAATATGACTCCAGGAAAACTGGCATTCAGTACCTGAGAATTAAATCTCTCAACAAGAGTTTAGCTGCAGTGTGACTGCCATTTCTCTGTGTTGGGTAGGCTTCTACCCATCTAGAGAAAATGCACACTATAACCAAGACGTATCTCAGCCTGGTACAAACAGGCATCTCAATAAAATCCAACTGCATCCTGTTAAAGAAACCACCTTCCCTCCCTACATCACTCATTGTGAACGGTGTTGTTTTCTCCACATTTATCCATTGACATGTTACACAATGATAGCACAATTCATGTGCAAGCATCCTGAATCTGGGGTTAAACCAGTTTTGACTGAAGAATCCCACCATCGGGTCTCTCCCTTTTCCCTTAATGTGTGGGACCATAGAAATGTTGTGTCACAGGAGACAATAAACTGTCTGGTAACATGGGTCTGGTATCTGCTGAAATTCAAATGTCATTTTCTTGTTTCCCACATCCTGCTCTGATCCAACTCTGCCGTTCTGCTTCTGGAATATATTTCTTCAATCTCTTCAACCTCTTGAGCACTTACTCTGTATCGACATTGTAAAGACATCAACATTGAAAAGACAGTGTCCTCTTCAGATTCATATGAATATATCCCATTAAATGTGCAGGCACAAGCACACAATAACACGCCACTTCATCAGCGTGCCTGTTTCTGACTGTGACATATACATTGCCATTTCTGTGAGATGAACATGTAACAAGCACAACTTCAGTCAGAAGCTTCAATGATTCTAGCCATCTCTTTACGTGTTCGACATTTCTTATCAGCGAGCCATATGAAGTCATGAAAAACCTTTGTGACCATAACTGTTCCAAAATCATGAATCACACTAAAGCCATATTGACTAACTGTAAATATAGTCGCTCTCATTTGGACTGTTAAACTGCAAGCTCTTGTAAGGGTAATCAGTTCTGCAACTTTTGCTGAGGTAACACCTTGCAGCCATGAAGCTTCTACAACTTCTTGAATTGTACAGACGGTGAAAACTGCTCTTAAGACTCCTTTATTTGTTTCCAGACGTCATCCACAAAGATTATATCAAGAAGCTACATCAATGGTTCATCTTTTAAGCCTGGCCTTGGGTTGGTGCATAAATCTGAGAGAACTAGACGATTGTGCTCACCGAGAGAGCACAACCGTCCCTTTCACTACAAAACAATGTGAATATTTTACTGTAATCTGCCATTCTTAGTACTGGGGCATGACAGAGAATTTCTCTCAGCTCTAGGAAAGCTTTCAAGCACTCGTTGTTCTATAGTAGTGGATCAGGCACATCTTTGTGTATCAGCTTCAATAATGGCCTAATCACTGGGGAAACATTTGGAATTCACAGTCAAGAGTAGTCAGCCATTACCACAAACATTCTGACTTCTCTCTGTGTTTTGGGTGGCCCCATTCTCAATATTTCCTCAAGTCTTTCCTGTGATACATTCCTTGTTCTTTTTTCAATAATATGTGCCATGTATTTGACTTCTTTTTAACAGTGACACTTTGGGTTCATTCTCAGCTAGATGTTTGCAAGTGTCTCTAGTATTCAATGCTACCAGTAAGTCATTGATGTATTTTACAAGGACTAAATTAAAAGGCATATGCAGAGACTCAATATTTTTCTTCAAGTTTTAATTTCAAATTCAAGGATTTTTAGTATGCCCCTGTGGAACTCAGCACCATGCCAAAATTCTACTTCAAAACATGAAAGAATATAAGAACCAACTGTCTTCATGCAAGGGGATGGAGAAAAAGGCTATGCAAATATCCACAACAGTAAGCCATTCTGCAGTCCACAGAATATGTAAAAGATTGGTTTCTGGATTCGGTACCATGGGACAACATGGAATAACAATATCATTGAATTTTTGAAGGTCCTGGACAACCTGGTACTTTCCATTTGGCTTCTGAAAGTCCACTATAGCTCCCAACTATCTCTTGCAATACCCCATTCCTCAACATATCTTCAATTATTGGTGTAATTCCTGCCACTATTTCTGGGCTCAAATTGTATGGCTGTGTTTTCTAAAAAACTGCATTGGGCTTCACTGTGATAAATGACTGGTTCTAAACCTTTAATTAGTCTGATGTATTTTCCTTTAATGTCCCATAGTTCTAGGTTCATAAGCTCTCTAAAATCTGGAGGCAATTCTCCTACTGTCTTTACCACATACAGTCCTACAGCTTCTTGTTGGACTAATTTGAATTCAGCAAGCTCATCAAGGGTTTAGAAATAAACCACATTCAGTGTGCAATCAAGTGTACAATTCTCTCCCCAGCAGGTTTACAGGACTTGAGTTACACATCATGAATTTGTATTTTTCTTCAGATGAACCTATTTTTACAGGGACATCGTTTGAAATTGAATTGTAACCTGTTTATTTGTAACTCATACAACTTTCCTCTTCTTTTCTGAGAGGGGTAGGTCTGGGACTTACACTGTTCTAACAGCGGAGCTGGTAGCTCTAGTGTCAGTAAGAAATTACACTTAGTGGCCAGTTACCTCACTTTATACAAATGTTCTACTCTGGTCTACCTCTAATACATTGTAAATTGTCAGCCAAAGCTCTCAATGTCCAACAAAGGGAACTGTTAAACTGGGTTTCTAGTTCTGGATCAGAAATGTGTTTTATTCACTTTGGGCAGTTGATTCAAACTATATCTGGAATTATCTATGTATTGTGGGAAAATCAGGGCTTGTGTGTCTGATATATACTGCATCTGATGTGCCCCTTCCAATTTTTTCTGGATTCAGTCTACACTCCATCTTTCAATGCCTTAACTTGATACAAAAATGACAAGCAGTCGTTTTCTAACATGTTAGTGACATCTATACCCCAATTTGGATTAATCAGATTTATTTGACCTTTACCCTGAGAACAGCTCATACCTCCTTAATTCCAGGTTGAAACCCACCCCCTGCATTTAATTCTGAAAACCAGCACCTTGCAATGCTACAATATTTCCTGGAAATGATTATTTTTTAAATGTTTTCTGTGCCATTTATTTCTGTGCTAACATATACTTTTCCCTAAGCTTCCTTTGTTTCTTCTCCTGTTCAGCACTACAATACTTTGCGTATTTCAGAATGTCATTCAATGACCGCCTGCCAAAAAAGCATACTCTATTGTATATGCAGACTAAGCTCTTGCCTCAGTCCAGTCACAAACTGTTAAATACAAAACCCATATCACTCTGCTCAAGATGCGACTTACCAGTGTGCTGCTGGAATGCCTTCAACAAACGCTAATAATAATAGTGATACAACAACTCTTTCACATCTTGCTGAATTCCATGTAGCCTCAAATAATCTTAATCCTTTGGAGGATCTCTGCCTTTCAGGGAAGAAATTGGCTTGTTGTATTTATCTATAACAATAGGAGATTGAACATTAGTGCAGGTATCTCTTGGTGGCTCTGAGCTTAGTCAATGTGCTGCAATTTTGCGCATTCAGCCCACACACCATTTGGAACAACAATATCAAAAAATGTATTTAAATATTCAAAACACTCCACAACACTTTTGAAAGTTAGACAAATCTTCAACTTGTGTGTACCATTGCATAGGGTTCTTTTTTGATTTTGGGAAATTATTTGTAAATTATACAGGATCTCTCTTACTCCATGGTACATTAATATATCCTAAACGTGGCATCTCCCTCAATGGATAAGCCAAAGCTTCTCCTCCATCTGAGGAACCTGGAGGTAGCTTTCTCTTTACTTCAGCCTCTTCTGATTGTTATATTCTTTTCTTGTTGCTTTGTATTTTTGCTCTCTAATTTCTCAAAATCACTTGATTTACAAATGTATTTTACTAATTTAGTAATGTGTAATTGCATTCCTGAAGAACCATTGTCTCAACTGCTTCATTATCTAATTGTTCCATGAAACCTTTCTGCAATGGGAAACATTTTGAAAGATCAACATCATATTTTCTTGCCTATCCAGTCAATGTTTCATGTGTAGTTGCTGCACACCTAGTAATTGTTTTGCTCACATACATCAGTTCTTTTTTATGGTGGTGATTCACATGTTTAAGATCTAAACATCCTCTAATTATTTCCTTTACCATTGCTTTTGACAGCTTCCTCAAACCATGAGGGAAAAATGCTACCTTCACATACATTTGTCTCGCCTTGTGTTGTTGGTGTCATAAAAATAAAAAATTTCTCTTCCTTGAAGGATTGAATAGTCTGTGGTGGAGTCTATGCAACAATCTGTGAATTGTGCCGAGTCAGAAAGAACCTTGTCTCATGTGCTGCTCCAACAGCTCTTTGAGCTACAGTATTTGGGACAGTATTAATCAGAGTAGTGGCTGTGCAAATCTCTACTGGCAGTGTTGTTATTACTCTATAAACAGGTGGTGCTCTAGTCACAATAAAAGCAGTAACACCTGAAGGTATCATTGTCGGTGCTGTCTCAACTCAGGCAGGCAGATTGTTAGGGATAGCAGGTTGTACAACAGACGGGTTCATAACAGGCTGTGTCATCTGTAATGGTCTGTCAATTTGAATTGCATTCAGGTCAAAAGGAGCAGTGGCCATCATCACATTTGATGTTGGAATACTCTTAATATTTGTTATGGGAAACACATACGGTGGTGGCCACATGGTATATCTGGTATCCTTGATGTGGATTTCCTTCTTTTTAAGCCTCTGTTTCCAATGTTTTGACTGTGTGCTGGACTTTGTTTTTGCAGGTTTTGGTACTCCTGGCACTCTGCCACTGCTGACCAGTACTAACATGCAACTGTTCCTTGCATAAATTGTATGTGTAATTGGCTTTTCCATGATTGGAATGTTTGATATACTAGCAAGTCCCTCGTAAAGTGCACTAGAGGTGCCCATGTCCTGTGAATCAAATGATGTTAGTGGGCCTACAAGACTGATTGTGCCACCCACATGAGTAGCCCTGTAAACATGGCTCAGACCTACCACTGCAGTGTCAGTTTGTGCAGTTTTAAACTGCCAATTCGACCTGGCAAGTGTACCCACTTGCAAGGTCCAAACCTTCCCTTTTTATACATATAAGGCAACCCTAAGGTACGCCCTAGGTAACTCCATGGGCAGGGTGCAGAATATGTTAAAGGTAGGACATGTACTGATGTGTTTCACATCCTGACAGTGAAATACTGCCAAATTCAGTTTTCACTGTTGCAAGGCCTATCTCTCTCTTAGGTTAACATGGGTGCTGCATTTAAATAACATTTAAGTGCAGGTTCCCTTTGGGAGCAGATGGAGTTCTGGAGTTTGGGGTCTCTAAACTCACACTTTCAGAATGTGGGCATTTTATTTTTTAAACTATTCTATGACTCTGCCTGCTTGTGTATTCCCTGGCTGAGTCAGACTGACAGTTGGGCGTGTATTTGAATCTCCACTAGACAGTGACACAAAGGGAACTGGGGTGTAGCCTGCATATCCTGATAGACCATCTGTGCTAGAGTGGACGGAGGAGCTAACACACCTGAATGGGCTGTGCCTGCCCTCACACAATGCAGTCTCCAACCCCCTGTTGTGTGTCTGGAGCAAGGCCTGGGCAAGGCAGAAACTTTGCCTTGAAGTTTGCCAACTTCAAAGGCAGAACGAGGTACAAGTAGTGGACCCAGAGCCTGGATTTTTAGATCACATCTGGACTCAAGAGAAGCCTCTTTGAAGGACTAGAGCTGAAGAGCTGGCGAAGGAGTATTGTCCCTTTTGCCTGTGACTGTCCTTTGCTAGGTTGGCCTGCATTGGCTGCTTCTGACTGAAAGAGGACAATGACTGGACTTTGTGGTATATTCCAGATTGTGAAGTGTCTCCAAGGGCTTGGACTGAGATTGCCTTTTGCTTTGAAGTCTCAGGGCCATCAAAGGCTTCCTCTGCCAGCATCTGGACTCTCTGCTGAGACTCCTACCTTGCCTAGTGGTACCTAGACCAGTCCCTGGACACTTGAAATGTGAAGCTGGTTGAATCAAGGTGGAAATCCATGCACAGGAGCCGTGCATGGTAAAATGTGATGCACCACCTGCAATGTGGCTGTGAAAATGACGCACCACCTGTTTCGCAGCTGAGAAATCAACACATCACCTGCATCGTAGCTAGGAAATTGCTGCATCACCTGCATTGAGGCTGGGGAAATGATGCAACACCCACTTCCAGCTGCTGAAATCGAAGCAAGCCCCATGCCGTGTGGTTCCTCATCATCATGTGGCCGGATTTTGTATGCATCGTCAATTGGTGTCAAAATCAATATGAACCGGCCCGAACCTGAGGTACCCATCTGGAAATTGACACATCACTCTCTTGAAGGAGAGAAAAATGATGCGTTGCAAATCCGACTGGACAAGAATCAACACACGGCCTCACTTGCGAGTAAGGAATTGACACATCAATGATTTGTCTGATGCATGCTTGCCAGAGTGGCTTTGTCTTTCACACAAACCAGGTACTTTGTGTAACATCAACACATCCATTGTTGTCTGTAGAGGCAGACTCTTTTTAATTTAAAAATTCATAAATTCCTATGGAGTAAAACTCTTTCTTGAATTGTGTATGTTGGATTTTTGTCGTTTTGGTATTATTTGATTTAGATAAATATTGGATATTTTTCTAAACTGTTATAGTGCCCATTTTGTAGTAGTTTCGCTGTATTACTGTGTTTTGATACAAATGCTTTACACATTGCCTCTGAGATAAGCCTGACTGCTTTTGCCAATCTACCAAGGTGGTGAGCAGGTGTTATCGTAAGTGTGTATCTCCATTGCCCTTGGACAGAGTGCATACTGATTGCTGGCCAGAGACCCCATTTCTAACACCGTACAGCTAATATTTTGTTCAATATATCATCTTCTGATCCGCTATCAGAGTCTTATTTGTTTTCATTTTTTAAAATCTTTTTCTACCTTAACTTTTGGCCTTTTTGTTTTCTCAGATTTCTCAGATTTCTCAATAGTAACTGCTGGATATATTCTAATTCCCGGAACTACAGCTTTCTTCGATCTCTTTTGCTGTTCATCCCGTATTGCATCTGTATAATTTTTCACAGATGTGTTTGTTTGTGTCTGAAATGTCCATCTTTCTCTAGAGCAAGGCACTTTCTCGCAAGCCTTTACTGCTTCAAATTGAGTAGGCCTAGGAGGTGGATTCATGTCATAAATCTTTTACTTTAATTGGTCAATAATTCACAATTTGAATGTAACCCATCTTGGGAAGCTCAATGGACTTTTTATTTTTATTTTGGAGCCATACACATGCATGTAACCCTTCCTCTATCGACATATGATAAGCAGGCATACACTCAGTAGGCACATATCCAACTTCTGGAATTGTCACATCACCCCTCACAAAATTCTAAAAGCCTTGAAATTTATGTTTTTTAAATAAATCAACAATGCTAAACAAAGTAGTTAACATCTTCAATGTTTTGTTTCTTTTTTGTATATGTTCGTTTCTCAATAATCCATCTTCCAGTCTCAGTTCGGTTCCTCACACCAATCAACCAATCGCTACGTGACCCTACACACAAACCAACCAAAAACTGCATTTCATACTAACCAACCAATTTCTACTCAGCAGAAATTGACAAAGCAACTCATTCAGTGAAGCTCATGCTACTTTACAATTTCTCCATACACACACAATGGTACAATTCTACAACTCTACTCAAAATAAAAATAAGTCTTTGTCTGCTCCTCTAAAGAAAACAAAAAGAATAGCTCAACAACCGGAATACTTTTCATATTGAAAAACAAGTTCACACATGCAAATGAAATCTTGACTAACGGCAAATCACCCTAATGTTTGAGCATTAGGTTCCAATAACATTGATAAATAGTAGCACACTCAGAGCAATTCATCACAGTCCCTATCTCAATTGTGCAAATGAGGGTACCTCACAATGCACCACTAATCATAGCAGACAAGAAAAACATAAATATCTCTAATTTATCTATCCCGGGATCTTGGACTACTTCTTCATCAATAATTCATTCAACACACATACATCAATACTTGTATAAAACCACAATTACTAATTGATACTCACACCTCTAATTCTGCAACTGCATTCAAAACCACTCTCTGTCAAACATCAAATTTTGAACTTTGGTTTATGGACATGGATATCTCTATCTAGCAGGACAATTAATTACGCTCCTCCTTCTCATAACATAAACTGACCTCTCGCTACCAACTTTTCTGGAGCAGGGGTCTCAGTAAAATAATGGTTTACAAGATATAGTTCACTAATTTATTCAAAGAGAAATCCCTGCGACTTCAGCAATGGACCTTTGATGTTAGATGAGATTAACCAGGAGCTGGAGCTGGAGCTGTACATCAACTAAATAATCACAAACATTTCAAACATTGCTTTCAGTAAAAAATGAGAGTTGGTTTGAGTTTACAGCTTTATTCATCAGTTTTGTCTAATAGCACATTGTTATTGAAATTAATATATAGCGTTACTGATTTCAATCATGAATCAAAATCAGCACTTAATATACAACAGAATATATGGAACTCAAGTGGGAAATACTAAGGTAGGGTATCATTTTAAAGATTGAAGCTTGTACAACCTACAGACAAATATAGGTGCTTCCTATAATGCTGGGAGGATATCCCTAACACCATGAACTTCTCCATTTTAGCGTGAATAGGGCACCTTAGGCACACAAGAGGTGCTACTCAGGAGACCGGTTAAATAAGCACCTGACCTCTTAACATTGGTGGCACCATGTTATACGGTTCCCACTAATATAAGGGGAATGTGTGTTAGGACAACAGAACTTCAGAATGTGGGAGACAAAGGGCCTGATTTGGAGTTTGGTGGACAGTGACGCATATACCATCCACTGGATTGCAATTTCCATAGGATATTTTGAAATTGAAATGCAGCAGACGGGATAACTGTCATGTTTGTGATGGTGTAATCCAATCTACCAGACTCTGAATCAGGCCCTCAGTCTGTCCATACCATCAGAAATTGCCAGCTCAATTTCTAGCTAGCTCACAGTGTCTCACCTACGCCTCTTACCCTTCTGAGGTAAAATGTGATTGTGGGAAACTGAATATGACACTCTGACTTTCAAGGAATTCAATACAATCATAATCTTGAATACAGAGAATGAGCTGCAATAATTAGGCAGATGAAACATAGCAAAGTAACCAACATTATGAACATGGTAAAGAGAATGAACAAACCAACCATGATAAATGATTTCTAGTTGTTCCTACATAACTCTAAAACTATACTGACAGTATAGTGGATGTACCCTCTGTCTTTGCCTGATTTAATGGATTAGCCCTAGCCCTATAGCTGGAAACTGCAACAGGATTCAGCCTGTAATGTGTATGGCAGTCCTCTCGGGAAGCTGGCATGTTAGTGCCATCAAAGCTGCATGTTAAACACAGCATTCTTCCCAGGACAGTTGTGGCTGGAGTGCCTTCCTGCCCCTTCTGAGTCAGTACACCATTTATATAATAAAAGCCACACTACGTTAGAAACTCGCTGTGATGCAATGCTATGTTTAGATGTTAATAGCTGTCTCTTGAATTAGGAACGCAAGCACTAGGACATTGTGTATTGTGTTCCTAGCCTTGAAAATAATTTACATTGCATATTGAGAAAAGTCTGACCAAAACAAGCAACTCATACACCTTACTCCTAAAATAACATCACACAACCAATGTGTGTAAACTGTCACAGCTAAAAAGCCATGCTAAAAACATTGTACCTAAAAAGTGTAAACTCTGAAATATAAAGCAGCATAACAATAGGGGACCAATGTGGGTCCAAGACGGCCTCACTAAATGCATTAGGCACACTCCTTAAAGGAATTATTCTCTATTTTAATTTAAGAATTGGTTGGGAAATGAGAAAAAGGGTCAGTCGGAACCCATAAAGAGCTCCACATGAAGAGGTTATACATAAAGCTTCAGAGTCAAAATCAGTTATCAATCAAAGCAGAACTTCCCACAAAGAGAAGTTCAAGAAACCCAGTGGAGTGTCAGGGCAGCATAGATTCTAGCAGGAAAAGTGGCAAGTGGAATACTCATTGGCATAACCTACTCTAGGAACATGCACTAATGTAAGCATAGCAATCTAAACTTTTGCAACATGTTTCTTCTCCCTCCATTCAGCCAAACAGCTTTTAATGTCTGCATGGAAACAGGAATATTTGGTCACCTTCACACCAAGGGAACAATAGTCTATAGACAGCAACATTTAAATGAAACACTTTTATCAACTACGTTGTGTAAATCCATGAGGGTTCTCATTCTTTACTTTCTCTAAGTTGCAATTTCATGTTTAAGCTTATACATCATTTTACTAAAACACCAGCTACTCATTCATACTATACTAAGGGGCATATTTACTAGCCCGTGTACTGCATAGTGCAGGCCCATATCTACAAGGCCATGACAAAGCCACTTTGAGGGGCTTTTAATGCCCTTGTAGATATGGTGTAAGGTAACACAGCGCAATTCACTGCATTGCCTTTCACTGTGTCAGAGAGGCATACGATGGGCAATGCGGGAGGAGTTTCCATGCAGCACCCATAGGGTTTGACTCATTCCCAGACTTACAAGAATCTGTAAACTTCGGAAAGCGTCAAAACTGTACACCTCCCTAGGTCAGGCCCAATTAGGAGAAATATAATTATTTGTCCTTGTTGTTACAACTTTCTATGTGTCTGCACAATGCAGCACACATAGAAAGAGGAAATCACCTCCCAGGTTTGTTTTGTGCATGAAGATGCCCCTTCCTGCACAAAAACAAATTGGATAACAATGCAGACACTCTTGCACCATCGTGCAAGGGTGCCTGTGTTGGCATCAGGCAGCAATTTGTGCACCAACGCTGGGGAAAAGGACAGAAGTGCACCGTATCTTGTAGATACTGTTAATTTCTGCCATTTCCATGTGGCGCAGAGCAGCACAGCAAGTTCACTTGCTGTGCTGCCCTGTGCCACAGGACATGTAGCTAGGCCCCTATGTCTTTATACAACTAGGAACAATTTGCAGAGTTAACTAAACATTTTAATACATTTATTGCATTCTATGAACAATTTGCCTATGGGAAGGTCAAAAGTAACTCATTTTACATTAATTCACCCCTTTCACAAGAATGTCAGCTTGTCAAAAATGAAATATTTCACACTGTTAACCTAGGCCAGTTTAACAGGAAATGCTACTTCCCCTATTCAGTCCTGCAAATGTGTCAGCATACTACATTTCATTGAATATAAAGCATAATATTTTCGTCTAAGGCCTACATGTTAATTCTGCACATTATTGCATTAGTTTCCAACATTTTCAAAATGCACTAGCACCTGTACAATCATATTTATAGTTAAAACATTTTTACACTGTTAATGATTGATCCTTTGTAATATATTAAATGTCTTTCAGGTTTGGTACATTAATTGGTTGCAGTAACTTGCCCATTTGGATGTGTGTATAACAGTTAGAAAACTTTGCTTGTCACTTGTTTAAACAGCTAAGTTATTCTACTTCTTGACATTTTACATGCGTTTACATGAGTAGTTTACATAGCTGCATGAAAAGAAAGGTGGCATTCTTTTTACTGGTCCAAAAATCAAAGTTCACCAAACTATTGTGGCTGCTTAAAACCTATTCCTCTTCACCATATTGGCAAGTTGAAACAGTCTAGAGTATTGGAATGCAGCTATCCCTCAAATAATGGGCAAATAAAAGGTACACTTGGAGATCAGAAACCAGCAATCTTCATTTCAAAAACTAAAATTCAAGCAGTAATGTGCTTAAACAGATACCCCTAGTTAATGAAATGTGGATGACTTTATAAAAGCCAAATTTTCCACTAAGTGCATGTCATACAATCGTAATTTAGAATATTTCAGAGAGATGCAAAGTTTTTTATTGATGTCTTTATTAAACGTAGAAGAAAATCACAACAGAGCAATATTCAATGCTTCAGTAAAGTGACTGTATTTGAGAAACTGGGGCCCATATGTATACTTTTTTTACGCCACCTTTGCGTCATTTGTGGACACAAATGCAGCGCAAAAAAAGTACAAATATGGGTCTGGATGCTGTAGTTTAGTTTTGTGCTCATATCACTTAGAGACCAAAGTGTAAAGTTGTCTGTAGCAATCTCTGTCACTATCCTCATACTGTGATCCCAAGATCTATCCCCTAGATTCTCCAAACTAAGAAGTGATAAAGCTTGTAGTTCTTTTTTACTAAGGCATCTTCAGTGCTCGAAGAAGTCACAGTGATTTCGGGACTGTGAAAAACCTAAGTACAATGAGCATGATCACACAATTATTTGACAGATGTCCTTGGTGGCGAGTATGACTTGTTTGGTGCAAAGACTTTTACCATCGTCATAATCTGAAAGCACATTTATGAAAGTGTTAATAATGGACACAAATGTTAGGGTAATGTTTTTTATGTACTTGTCTGTTGCAGTGATGTGTTTTATTTTGGTTTTATGAGTTCATATGTTTTTCTGCTACATTAAGGCACTGCATTTACGTTCATTGTTGTGTGCCTCTGTTTTGACTGTTCTGTTGTGCAATGCCCTGATATGTTTTAATTGTGATATGTTGATTTGTTTTATTTGTTTTGTTATGTTCTGTTGTTTACTTTTGAAATGTCACACAAATTTACTACCATTTACAGTGATAAAACTCACTTGATCCAGCTCCTCCACTGTTTAAGATTATTCTAAACCTAACTGATAATCAGGCCCTTATTTTGGTCTGCAAAAGCCAAGCCATGATGATGCTTTTGTACAACTTTGCAGTATTTGATCCAGAGACAATCATGATCACCAGGCTCAACTTACAGAGATGGCATGAGTAGTAGCCCCAGAAATGGCACAGTTTTGGAAGTTTCAGACAAAACTGCAGCAGGATAGAGAAGCTGGATAGTTTTGTACAGAATTTAGAACATCGAATCAAGATTAATTTGTTGAATATGAGAACATTGTACAGGACCAAAATAACGGTGGGCCTTACTTTATGGGGTCCCTAATTGTATTGGATCTCAGAAGAAGATCAAAAGTAGGGGATATATACGGGCATTAATTTTTAGTTATGGGAGACCAAGTTAATGCCATTGCCTTCTTCCTGTGAATCTCAGATGTAGCTCAATATAAAAGCCTCAGCCAATCTGAATATTTCTGATTGCATTTCAGATTTCTGAACAGGAGGCAGCAACATTTCTTCAATCTCCAGTTCCTCAGACTCCAACTTGACTGATCCTGGTATTTCACCCATTTTCCCTGTAGAGCTTCATCATGCTATTTAGTGTTGAAGCACCTAGGACTCATCAGATTTAGTGTTGCAGTTCTAACATCTACTTTGTAGATCTCTCTTTAGTACTTGGTGGATTTAGGAAATTGAGTTACTTGTTAAGGGGTAAAACCCTACTCAAGCACCAAACATTCCTGTCAGGTTGAAGTCACAAGTAATCCCAAATTAAACTGTGCTTAACCCTCTGGTACCTAGACACAAAGCAATCAAACTAGACCTGTCTAGAGTCAAAATAAATGAGTTCGCATAATTTTTAGGAAGCTCCAATCCACCTTGCGTCTCATTACGACAATGATATGCAAGGTAGGTGTTCCCTACCCAAAAATGACGCTAGCCCTCCAGTGCCATATTTATCTCTCAATGCTAAAATGATGGTCACCTAGGAGGCAGACCTAATCAATGATGCTAAGACTGATTAACGTCAAAATTTAACACCTGGTTAGACCAGGCTTTAAAGTGCTGGTAGGCCCATTTCCATGGGGAAACACCATGGAATGGGCACATAGATGCCCACCCCAAACTGCAGCATCACCACTACCCACACCACAGGGACACTACTGAAGGGGGGAGCCTATCCCCGGTAAGTTCACATGTAGGTGTGTTGTGTGCCACTGGGGGCCCCTTACATGGGGACCCCTGGCTGGCCCTGGGTCTTTTGGGGTTGTTCTGGGGACACTGGTCCCCTGTTGTGGGTATTGGGGTTTTGGTAATGACCCTTGTCTATACTTAGACAGGAGTCTTTTTTAAGCTGCTTGTGCCTCCAAAAATGAACCCAGGCTGACTAGCAGTAGATGTTTTGCCGCTAATCAGTCTAGCGTCTTTTTTGCCCCACTAGCGCCATTTTCTTTAAAGCCACTCTGCCCCGGCTAGAGTATTTTGTTGAGACGCTAGCCAGTCCTTAGCGCCATCAAGTGTCTTTTTTTAAATATGATGCACGCTATATGCGTTGCTTTTCATAAATATGTACCCAAATGTTTAGGACAAGAAAATGCCTACTTTCCAAAAGTGACACTTTCAGAATTGTGACTTAAAATCCAAACTTACTCATAAAGAGGGTTTTAAATCACAATTCTTTTGAGAGCAAACTTAACATTCCTTTCGGCTCCCAATTGAAAGTTATCCTTACTAAATGTAATCAGTTAACTCAGTGTTATCCTATGAAAGATGTAGGCTTGCAATAGTGAACAATGAATTTATGAGTTTCTCACTACCAGGACATGTAAAACTTAAAACTACATGTCCAACTGCACTCCGTCCTATGGGCTGTTTAGGGCCTAATACAGGGTAACTTATGTGTATTAAAAAGGAAGATTTGGACTTGGCAAAAGGTTGTTGATTTTGCCTGGTCGAAATGGCAGACTAAACTGCACACTCAGGGCCTAATTAAGAGTTTGGCGGACGGGATAGCCCATCTGCCACACTCTCAACAGAGTGGTTGCCACCGTAGTGGCAACCACCCCACCAGATCTATTAGGTGTTTCCCTCTAGGCTGACGGGAGGAAACCTCAGTTTCCACCCATAAGCCTAGTGGGAAACAGGTGGCAGCATTATCTCCGGCACAAAATTGAGCCGACAGCCATGCTGTCACCTGCAGGGAGCACCAGCACCCTCGCAATGTTCACTGTCTGCACAGTGGACAGTGAACATTGTGAGGGTACTGGGCAGGGAAACCCCTGCACTGCCCATGCCAAGTGCATGGGCAGTGCAGGGGCCCCCACTGTGGCTCCCTGCACCTGGTCTCCTCCAGCCTTTTTCTGGCAGTGAAACCACCATGAAAGGCCGTCGGAGAACAAGGTCATAATCCCGCAGGGCAGCACTGCATGCAGCGCTGCCCTGGCGGATCGCGACTTCCACCTGCCATCACCTGTTGGGCTCACTGATCCTGGCGGAGATGGCAGAACCCTGGTGGTCTGACCTACAGTGTCTTAAAGTGGTGTTCAGACCACCACAGCAGTGGCAGTCCTGACTGCCACTGCAAGTCTAGTGATCTGAAGACAGCCAGCCTCATAATGAGGCACTCAGTCAGCAATTGCAGGCCTGAGGCACGTTTAAAAGGGTGTTTGCACAAAATATTGGAGAAAAGATATTGTGATAACAATTATAGTATTGGGATGTCATAAATATCATCGAAAAGAACATCATGGGTAAAACTATAATTTTAAGCATTGTTTTTCATATCGTAAAAAATCTGGTTTTGATATTGCAAAAAATAGCAAGTTAGAAAATGTATTTGTATGTAATCTCGGTTGTGTTATTTTGTATGTAATGTATTATAGTGTTTGATAAAATATGATTAACAGTTTTTTATTTATGTTTTTAGAAAGATAATTTAATAATTTTGAAATTGTTGAAATGAGTGTAAGTTTGTGTCTAACAATAATGGGTTTATGTATTCTTTTTAGCAGCTGGATATTGGGCTTCTAGGGGATAAGGGATGGGAGATTATTAAAAAGTGGGTAGTAAAATGTAAATTGTGTGTTCATTATATTAATGATATGCAAATAAGTATAGTAAAATTACTAAATTCATTTTGTTACATTAATAATTGTATTTAAAAAATAGTTATCAATACATCTTCATTATATTAAATTTACAAATAATATTCAAATAATATTCAATTGTAAAGTTACTTTAAAATCAAAAATTATATTATTGCACATTTATGAAAAAAATCAAAGATCAATTTGATAAAGTGAAATACATTATTTAAAAACACCAAAATGTACAATATAATATTGAAATTAAAATATTTGTTATGTTGAAAATTATACTGTAAATATAACAAATGTTATTTTTTTTATTTTTATATTTACTTATCATTGAAATGTTTTTGAAATGTTGTTATAATAGAGAAATAATATAAGTATGTATTAATTATGGTTTATAACTTCATATTTTATTGTATATTTATTAGGCCTGGGTGGAACTCTGCAGAATTCTGTGGAGTTGCATAAAATTTCTATGAAATTCCATGGGGATCCGCAAACCGGCAGGATTTGGGCATGTTATCAGCAGGAATTTGTTGCACACTGTAGAATCAGTGTGATTGACACCACATGGCATGCCCAGGCGCTGCTTCTTTCTGCTGCTCAAGCAGATTTTCTGTTTAAGTGGCAGCTTTTTCAACATAAACAGTTGTGACTTGCTGTGACTGCCCACGTTGAGAAATCTCACTGGGAGGCATTCAGGAGGCTGAAAATCACGCTAGGGGATGCTGGGGATTCTTTCATGATTTTGTCAATTGTGGCTTGGTTACTGGTATGTACATGTTTGTATCACAGTCCCCCCCCCATGTGTGATCAAGGCCATTGTCTGAAACGCGCTGCAAGGTAGAGAGCACCAGAATAAAACCCTTTACATATTCCTCCTCAGTGTGTGTGTCTCAGGTTCGAGTATCCTGCTTTATTCTCCCTCACTGGGTGCTACCTCTGGCACCATGTGACACCCCTGTATGGAGGCACAGAAACAGTGGAGGTGGTGGTTATAGTTAGGTTTACCCAGAAATAGGAATTCCTCAGATTTTTATCCCTTCGCACCCGTATAGCAAATGTCCGGGAAATTTTGCAGACCTATTGCACCCATTAGATTGGTGGAGGATTGGAGTTTTGTGGTGTTCGGTCAAGGGAGAGCAAAGAAAAAAGGGGGTCCTAACAAAACACACCTACAAATTGAATGCATTTTATACACATATGGCACAAAACAGTCAGTCAGGTTTGGATGAAATTCAGCAGGACTGAAGATTTTGGTGTGCAGATTATTCTTTTTGTGGTTACATCTAGAAAGGGTATTTTCAGAGTGATTAGCATTTTAATCTGTTACTGCAGCACTTTTTATGGTTGTTGCAAGGTACTACCGCAGTATTTAGCAGACAAGTCATTATCTGATTGGATAATGATTGATTTTTTTTTTTTTACACAAATAGCAGGCAGACATTTTCTTTCAGGGTAACTTTGCCATTGTCTAGCTTAGGGCCTTAAATACAGGTAAGTATAAGGTTTGATATGTATTCCCTACCTAGTGCCACTTAACTTAAGTAGTGATAGGAAGGGAACTATAATTAGAAGTTTCTGTGTTATTTAACAAAAATATTACAGAGTACCAAGGTACTACCAAGGTACTAACTAGGTAGGTTCATGCTACCCTTAAAATATATAGCTGTATAAAATGAAAAAACACTGTGATACATAATATTTCACAATAGAGTTTACTGCAGTGTCTTTACAATTTTTACATATTTAATTATGTCAAAAAAGTCTATGCATTATCGAGATAGTACTTAAAACATAACTTATTGCTATACTAAATAAAAAAGGATATTTGCTAGGTACTACTGCAGTACTGTGTAAACTGATTAAATAAACATATAGAACATTTAAACAATATATATTTCCATTCCTAATTCCACTTTTAGAAATTGGTAATAGTTTAGGAACAACAATTAAACCTTCTACTTAACTATGTTTAAGGCACTACGCCACAACAATGCAAAAGTTAACTAAAAGGATTATTGAGGCCTTTTAAATTTGTAAAAGCAGAAGTTAGCCAATTATACACTTGCTTGCTTTTGTTATCTACCATGGTATACCACTAACTTGCTGCGATATACAATAGCACAATATATTTCCAAGGGACAAACTTGTCATTCTATTGCATTACCCTTATTTTATGTATAGTGTTGCAAGGGCAGCACAATGCTTACGTAACATTTACAAAAATACATAAAGCCACCATATGTTGCCCTGTTTTTCTTGGTACATGTGCAGAAATGCAATGCAGCTCAAGTCACTGCTTTGTGTTAGTCTGCACACCATAAACTACAGTCCTACAAAATTTCAACTACATCTGTTCCCCACTACACAGTACGGCATTACACTATGCACCACTCAACTTTACACTATTTCACTGCACGTCAGTGCCCTGCCCACCAGTCTACTCTACAGAACTCCACTGTACACCACTCTACTGTACTTTGTTCCACTACATACCATTCCACTCTATACTATTTCACTATATGGCTTTCTAATGCATGCTGCTCCACTGTACTCCACTCCATTGTACCCCATTCCATTCTATGCCCTTGGATGACACTTTGCGGTGCAACACTCTACTGTATGCTGATTGACTTTAATACCCCTGGGCTGTACTTCACTACTGTATTTGCAATACCACTGTATGTGAATCCACTGTATGCACTACACTGGGCACAATCCAGTCCATGGCACTCCACTGTAGCCAGCTCAACTGAATGCTACTCAACTATATGATATTCTTTTGGATGCTACTCCTTTGCATACCACCCCACCATACCATATTCCAGTTTACCACACTGCCCTGACACCACCCTAGTCTATTCCAAGCCACTGTACACCACTTCACTGTATTCCAATACACTGTAGGGTATACCAGTGTATGGCACTCCATTCCACAACACTCCAGTGTACGCTATTCAACTTTCTGCCAATACACTCTTGTACATTCTACAGTACACTATTAGACTGCAAAGTATTCCACTATATGCTATTCTACTATATGTTACTCATCTTCACACCACTACAGTGTATGCCACTGCACTCTTTGCAGCTCTACTGTATGACACTCTGCTCCTCTCTCTAGACAGTACTCTATAAAAAACGATATTGCACTTTATGGCACTGTACAGCACTCCACTTCACCCCATCCATGTACACTACACTGTCCAACTCTACAGTCTAATCTGTGCCCGTATATTCTAGTATACAACATTCTAATTAAATTAAACACGTCGTTTCAATACTGTGCAATACAGCCCTCCACTCTATTGTATGGGACACCACTTCAATGTATAAGACTTTACTCAACTATATGCTATGAAGCTACACTACAATCCACTCCACTCTGCTCCACTATTTAAGACTTTAATTTGTTCTATGCTACTGTCCAAACATCCTCTCTAAGCAGCTCTACTGTACAACACACTACTATAGTCTCTATAACTCCACTCTATAACATTCTATTACACTGTGTCTCAGCCAATCCCATTACATTCTACTACACTGCACTCATTTCCACTATACAATATTCCCCTCTACGATACTTGACTGTATGACACTTACCTTCATTTCACTGTACAACACTCCAATGAATGATATTTCAATAAATAGCACTCAATACTATGATTTGAAACACATTTTCATTAAAAACATAAAAAACAATTGAAATTCCGTGAAAAAACAAAGGCTACAGATAAGTTGTAGTTAGGAAAGTGTTACTTATTCTTTCCATACAGAGCATAGTTAAACTACACAAACATTAGAAATTCTAAAGTTACACATTTAACTTTAATTGATGATTTACACACCTCCTTCTCATTATTGTAAGTCACTTACCTACATATATAGTGTTACTTATAACTTACATTTTAGCTTATCACACCATCCTTGAAATTACTATGTCATGCAGATTTGTACACAATGTTATCACCACCTTCGTATTAAGTGTAACACATGCCTTCTCAATTCATTGGTTATACCCTTGCATATGGCATTACTTAGACCATCTCAAATTAAACTGTTCATTACAACACTTAAAACATCTCAATTGAGATGATTTTTCAGAATACAGTGCATGGTAGAGTTGTGAGTTATAGTAAATGTAGTAAGACAAGTAATGTGAGTATGGTGAGAACAGAGTTCTGGAGTTAACCGCTTTTGTGTCATAAAAAAATAAGCAAAGATGCTGCAAATTTTTCATAAATATGGGCCTAAGTCTATTGATAACAATCATGATGTCTTCGAACCTCTGCTGTGCTAAAATTGCTTTAGCAAAAAAAAGTCATATCAGTGTAGATGATATACCATTTCAGACTATATTATTAGCGTAAAAAATGATGACGCTAGCCCCCCTGACTACTGCCACAGTGCATCACATTTTAAATACAGCACACATGGTGGCGTTAAGGGTAACTAATGGGCACAAGAAAAGTGGCGTTGCACTGAGTGCACTGCCACTTTTTGTAAATCTGAGCCTAATTGTCCATGGATGTAGAACTTTGTTGATTATAAAAAGATTTACCATGTACAGAAATCACGTTAGAAATTCATACAAAATGGTTGTGCTATATCTGCAAATACCTCGTTTCTTTCAATAATATATTCTGAAATGGTATATCATCCACAGTAATATGACTTTTTTTTTTCTAAAGCAATTTTAGCACAACAGAGGTGATTGTTATTAATAGACTTATGCCCATATTTATGAAAAATGTGCACTGTCTTTGCTTCATTTTTTATGACACAAAAGTGGCACTAAGTTAACTCCATATTATATTTTGACGCTCAACCCCTATAGTGTCAAAATATTGGAGTTAGTGACATTTTTAGGAAGCACCAATCCACCTTGCACTTCATTGCAATAATGAGATGCAAGGTATGCTTTCCCTTCCTAAAAATGACGCTAGGCTTCTATCACCATACTTACCTCCAGATGCAAAGAGGATGCATACCAAGGAAGCAGACCACAAAAATGGTACTAAGTCCGATTAGTATAAAAATTTAACACCTGGTCAGACGAGGACAACCTCCAGGACAACATGGAAGTGGTACTGCTCCAGCTAGGCACACGCCGCTGATGCCAGCAAAGGCAACAGGTCCCTCCACCACTACAGCAGCAACCCCAAACACCACCAGAGAAGCCACAAAGGCAGTGCAGAAGGCGGGAGAGAATCGTCAAACAGCTGACAACCATCATCGGCCTCAGGGAACAAGATGTTATCAGGATGTGCCGAATGAACCGGGAGTCCTGCTGCACCACATTGCGCCACACATCACAGCAAGGGTGCAAACTCCCACTTCTATTCCAACCATGACAAATCTCCTCACTGTCCTTCTCATGCTGGCATCTGGATCTTTCCAGATAATGGGCACACAAGTGGCTGGTATGTCCCAGCTATCCTTCTAGGTCCCTCTACAGAAGGTACTGGGCACTATCTTACACCTCACACCCCACCACATCTGTTTCCCATACAACCAGAATCTGCAGCAGGAGACCATGCAAGGTTTCTAGCAAATTCCTGGGTTCCCACATGTGCTGGGTGCAATGGACTGCACCCATGTGCAACTGGTGCCACCTGCAGCAATGGAACATCTATATAGGAACTGCAAGCACACCCATTCGATCAATTTGCAGGCCACTGTGGACCACCGTGGGCTCCTCACTAACATCCTTGCAAAATATCCTGGCAGTGTCCATGATGCCTACATATTCTGCCATTCCACTATCAACAAGTGGTTCCCTGATGGGCAATATGGCAATGGTCTACTTGTATGGAGGCCACCATACTGATCATTACACACACAACACACCAACCATGTAGGACAAACAAGACATACACCACACAAAATACAGATGGGCAGGAGAACGCAGATGTAGAGGCAACAACCCATATGCAACATGCCACACTATGCTTCAATCATTGCACATCGCAAACACATACACCCACATGTACATAACACAACCACAACCTGACTGGCACACCACGTGTGGACAGGTATCAATCTCCCCTTTGCATACAGCAGCTGCCCCTAAACCACTGCAAGTGTCCCCTGGCTGACAACTAAATACAGATCCCAGACACATTACACCAAACAAAGAATAGCTCAGCTATGTCAACGGCATAGGCCATGACAATTTAAAGAAAGTCATATATAGGCACAGTCCCACGTAAATCATGGTGTGCAAGCTTCTGACAGCACCTATATCAACTGCCACCCAAGTGGTGCCATTACCAACTGCATATCATCAACATATACCTGACATATTTGCAGTGTGAGCATTCACCTGTCTGCAGCATTGTGTCGCACACATACTGTTCGAAATGGGGTCTCTGATTGGCACTCAGTTTACACTCTGTCCAAGCAGGGACCCTCACTCCAGACAGCCCAATGGAGATACACACTTAGATAACCCCTGCTCACCCCCTTCATAGCTTGGCACAAACAGTCAGGCGTATCTCAAATGCAATGTGTAAAGTATTTGTAACAAAACACACACAGTATTACAGTGAAAACACTACAAAATGGACCTCACCAGATTAGAAAAATAGGTAATTTTCTAAATCAAACACAACAAATAAAAACTAAAATCCAACATACACAAGTCAAGATATGAATTTTCAAAGTAAAAAGAGTCTTACTGTATAGGAAACAATGGAAAAGTTGATTTTACACAAAATACTGGTATTTTATAGCTATTTTAGCCATGTTTTAAGGGTGTTGTTTTAAGCTAAATTTTGCCTGTTGATGTGCACTTTATCCCTGTTATATTTTGTTAAACGTTGCTTTATTTTGCTAGCAATATCAACATTTGCTGCGCTGTTTTCTTTTCTTTATCTCATTGTACTTTCGCATAGGAAAGCATTAAGTTCTTAGTAGGACATTTATTTTACTTTGTGCTTTCTCCAAAGCTACAGTCAGATAGGGTTGCCGACAAACGAGGTATGCTGTGTCTCCAACATTCACAGAAAACACATACTTATACGTGGTGGCTATTTCCTAGAATGTCAGCTGTTTTATTATAAAAAATCCCACTTTTGTTCCAGATACGTTAGAGGGAGATTCCAGCCAGATGACCACGACTGCATGCTGATTGCGTCACTGAAGCTAATTGCTTAGATGACTGGACTCTTGGTCCACATGGGGACGGTGTCTCTCTAGACTACAGGCTTCTTCCTCCAGGCATGTGGTCTGATGTACCCCCAGAGGGGAAACATGAAGAGCAGACTGGGCTTATTACACTGTGTTAAAAAATAGTATAGGTAGGAGAAAATATATAAATATCACTCTTAGCGACAGTATGGTAGGACTATTCTTGTGTTTTACTCTGTTAGTCACCTGCTTGTTTTTATTGTGTTTTATCATCCTAGTTATCACAATACATGCCTTTTTATCTAAGATGGTGTTACATCAATAAATCCTAATTGAACTATAGTCTGCCTCTTTTGTCTTTGCCTGTATGACACCCATTGGAAACTGAGAGAAAGGGAATGGATCTGATCGACCACGATTCCCCTGAAGAGTGTTCTTGTCTTGTGCCCGGTTGCCACAATAATCTTGGCCAGAGATGAGGTGCTGCTAGTTAGCCAGAGAACGCAAAATAGGCTGACAGGTGGTATTTGGGGTGAGTTCATACATAGTACCCACAATCCATGTGATCCTGTCTCCCAAATCCAGTAGCTTCATTAGCATAATCAGAACCTAAGCGATTCCTGGTTTGCATCAAAATTAAAGCAGCACGGGTGAGGGTGTGTCGGAAAACTCAGCGATGCATCGATTCCTTTCTTGCAAGTGAGGCCTTGCGTCATTTCTTCTCCGGTCAGGTAGACAATGCATTGTTTTTCTCCCCCACAAGAAAGGGGTGTGTCAATTTCCAGACTGGCACCTCGGATCCATGCAGCCTTGCGTTGATTTTTGATGCCCAATGACGATGCGTGAGAAATCTGGTTGCACAGTGTTAGAAAACCACGCTGCGTGGGGTTTTGCGTTGTTATCAGCAGTCACAAGCGGGTGTTGCATTGTTTCTCCAGCCGCGACACGTCTATCTCTCCAGCTGCAGTGCAGGAGGCGCATCGATTCATGCCGCAAAGTGGGTGGCGTGGCGTTTTTCAGACACATTGCAGGTGGTGCATCAACATTTTCCCCACAGAGTGTTCGTGGATTTCAGCCCTTGTTCTGCCAACTGCACCTTTTAAGGGCCCAGGACTAGATGAGGCACCACTTGGCACGGCAGGAGTCTCAGCAGAGAGTCCAGGTTCTGGCAGAGGAAGTATTTGATGGCCCTGAGGCTTTAAAACAGGAGGCTAGCTCAGTCCAAAACCTTGGAAATTCTTCTCAAGCAGGAAAGCACAACAAAGTCCAGTCATTTTACCAGTTCACAGGCAGAAGCAGCAACTGCAGGATAGCCCAACAAAGCACAATCACAGGCAGGGGCAGCAAATCTCTTCAGCTCTTCAACTCTTCTCCTTGTCAGAGGTTCCTCTTGAATCCAGAAGTGATCTTGAAGAAATCTAAAGTCTGGGGTTTTGGGTCCAATAATTATTCCCCTTTCTGCCTTTGAAGCTGCCCAACTTTAAATAAATGTCTCAGTTGTTTACAGGATCCTGCCTTGCCCAGGTCAGGCCCCAGAAACACACACCAGGGAGTAAGAGACTGCATTGTGTGAGGGCAGGCACAGCCTATTCAGGTGGAAGTGACCACTCCTCCCTCCACTCTAGCTCAGGTGGCTCATCAGGATATGCAGGCTACACCCCACGTCCCTTTGCGTCACTGTCGAGAGGATGTTCACAAACAGCCCAACTGTCAGTCTGACCCAGACAAGGAATTCACAAACAGGCAGAGTCACAGAATGGTAACGCAAGAAAATGCCTACTTTCTAAAAGTGCCAATTTGGAACTAACATTCTAAAAACCAACTTCACTAAAAGATGTAATTGTGAGTTCAGAGACCCCAAACTCCACATTTCTTTCTGCTCTCAAAGGGAAACTACAGTTATTTAAAGGCAGCCCACATATTAACCTATGAGAAAGTTAGGCCTTGCAACAGTGAAAAACTAATTTGGCAGTTTCTCACTGTTAAACATGTAAACACATCAGCACATGTCCCATCTTTAACATATACTGCACACTGCCCATGGGGCTACTTATGGTCTACTTAGGGGTGCCTTACATGTATTAAAAGGGAAGGTTTGGGCCTGATAAGTGGGTACAGTTTAAAAACTGCACACACAGACACTGCAGTGGCAGGTCTGAGCCATGTTAATAGGGCTACTCAGGTAGGTGGCACAATCAGTGCAGCAGGCCCACTAGTAGCATTTGATTTACAGGTGCTGGGCACCTCTAGTGTACTTTTACTAGGGACTTACTAGTAAATCAAATATGCCAATTATGAAAAAGCCAATTACACATATAAGTTCCCTTAGGGAGAACTTGTACTTTAGCACTGTCAGCAGTAGTAAAGTGCCCAGAGTAATAGTAAAAGCAGAGTCTAGCACATAGCAACAACCCGAGAAGTAGAGGCAACAAGTTAGGGGAGACCCTACTCCAGTGCCACGTCACACACACCCCTTAGCACCCCCCAAAACCCCCATGTCTGTTTTGTATACTAGAAATGGTCTACCATGGTGCAGAGTTTATGTAAAACTGTAAAGATCATGGATGCCATAGTAGGACTCGGCAGGAATAGAGACTACATACCAGACCTTACATGCATCCTGCAAAGGTACCCATTTGGAAAATAGTTGCCCACTCCCAAAGCCTGCACTGTGCATGTGTTGAAAGAGTCTGTGATAAATCATGTATTGGATGCTAGGAGCTACTACTGTACCAGATTAGATCATCCTGCAAATGTGTGATGCACACCCTCGTACACTTGATAGCTGGCACAACCATCATCTGCCACAAAGGATAACTAAGTGTCACACTGCATGTGTAGTGTGTTGGAAAATGGGTTATTGGTAAGAGCAGGTAGGTACCTACACTTAGCAATAGGCCACTAACATCCACTTAGGTCCAGTTAGGTCTCAGTAAATTAAACCCAGCTCAACCCTTGGTAGCTTGGCAACGAGCGACAAGGCTTAACTTAGGACACAGAGTGTAAAGCATTCAAATATCATAAAACAGTAATTAAATAAAACACAGGAAACAGTTTAAAAATCCGAAACTAATTAATAAAAATAGATTATATTTTTATCTTTAAAATGACACAAAAACAAATAAAATCGGATAAGGGGAACTGGATATATGAATTTTAAAAAAATTATTGTTTTCTAGCGCCTAGAAACAAAAAGCGCCAATCTGGTCATCTGGTCGCACCTCGACCGGGTCAAAGTCAAAGTTTAAGGCCGACCGCGATGGAGCCCGGCTCGGCTACAGCCCGCGGGTGGCCTCGGTCTAAAGTTTACCTGCGGACTTAGTCGTTTTTTAGAAGATTTTCTTCAGTGGGACGAACCTGCCAGTCCAATCCGACCTCCTGGAACTGTTCTCCGGATACGCATCGCGGGAGCCCTCGGTGGAGATTTTTACCTTTGGACTTAGTCATTTTTTTGAGGTGAAAATCTTTCGACCGGGGTAAACCTGGATCTTGATCCGATGACCTTGGAGCCCTCCTCGGATACCCTGGATGGGAGGTCCTGGTCAACTTTCTACGTTCAGACTTAGGGGGTCATTCCGACCCCGGCGGGCGGCGGAAGCCGCCCGCCTGGCGGGAACCGTCAGAAGACCGTACCGCGGTCAAATGACCACGGCGGTCATTCTGACTTTCCCACTGGGCCGGCGGGCGACTGCCAGAAGGCCGCCCGCCGGCCCAGCGGGAAAGCCCCTTCAACAATGAAGCCGGCTCCGAATGGAGCCGGCGGAGTTGAAGGGGTGCGACGGGTGCAGTGGCACCCGTCACGATTTTCAGTGTCTGCTAGGCAGACACTGAAAATCATTATGGGGCCCTGTTAGGGGGCCCCACGACACCCGTTCCCGCCATCCTGTTCCTGGCGGTAAAAACCGCCAGGAACAGGATGGCGGGAAGGGCGTCGGAATCCCCATGGCGGTGCTGCGAGCAGCGCCGCCATGGAGGATTCTCTGGGGCAGGGGAAAACCGGCGGGAAACCGCTGGTTCCCATTTTCTGACCGCGGCTTTACCGCCGCGGTCAGAATTGCCCCTGAAGCACCGCCAGCCTGTTGGCGGTGCTTCCTCCGTCCCTGACCGCCAGGGTCGGAATGACCCCCTTAGTCTCTTTTTTGGAGATTTTATTCACCAGGGCGAACCTTCAAATCAGGCAGGGTCACGGTTGTGGCAAGCCGGCTAGAGTTGCCGCGGTGGGTCGGTCCCTCTATGGAGCTTTTTTTCAAAAGTTCTCCAAACTCCTCCAAACTTCTAGATCTACTCCCAGATGTTCCTTTAATGTTCCTTTGGGGTCCACAGCTCACCCCAAGATTCCAGAAGCTCTGAGATGATCCTTGGGGGTGTGGACTACAACTCCCAGTATGCACCTGGCGCAAACTCCTTTTTGGCCACTGGACAGTGGTCAGCTGGTTGATTTCTTCTGGAGTTGGTGCAAGGGACTCTGGTTACCAATTTTTCACCTCCTTGAACCAGTTGAAGCCAGGCAAAGTCCTTCTTGTGGTGAAGCCCAAGTGTGCAGCTGGTGCAGTCCTTCAGAGTGCAGGGTCCAGGTGCAGGCCAGGGGTCCAGCAGGGCAGTCCTTCTTCTTCTGTGGTTCTTCCTTGTGGGAATCTAATGGGGATCTGGTAGGGAACTGAGGTGTGGGTGCAGGTCTGCCAGTTTTATCCTTGCTCCTGGGTGAAAACAGGGGGGTCCTGGTTCTCCAATCAGGTGCAAGGTCCTTCCCCCTGTGATGACCACTTCCTGGGAAGTGTGGCAAAAATCAATCCCAGGAGGCAACATTCCTCAAAAATCCATCAGGGCTGAAAGTGATTTTTGGAGGTTACATCTGGCTGAGCCCACCCAGTGGTGTAGCTAAAAATCCTAAACACACCCCTCTCCTGCCCTCTCCTAATCTAATCAAGGGGGCACCTACTTGTTTGGGTTTGCAGGGTGTGTCGGTGTTGCTGGGTTGCTCCAAAAGTCCTTCTCTGCCTTTGAAGACCAGTTTGGCAGCCCTCCCCCTTCCTGCCTCACCATCTGCTGAGGGGAGATCTCCTCCCACAGTCACATCTCATTATGTGAGGACAGGCCACTTCACACCTCATCAAGGCAGCCTGGCCAGGCTGCCAGAGGCTGGCTAATCAGAGCACAGCAGCAAAAACACTGCAGGACTGAAGTTGGCAACTTTTCAGGTAAAGTTTAAAACTCTTTACCTGAACAAGTTATATTAAAACCAACAACTGGAAGTTGTGGGATTTATTATAACAATTAATTTGATACCAAACTCTTTGTACCTGTTACTTAAGGGGACTTTAAAAATGTAAATAAAGTCTCCCCATTCTAGCCTATGGAGGCCATTCACTACAATGAGGGAAAACATACATTTGGCTGTTTTACCTCACCAGTGCCTATAAAACTATTTTTATATGGTCCCTGCTTATAGTTACATGGCACCCAACCCTAGGGGCACATAGGGCACACCTTGGCGTGACTTATATGTAAAAATAAGGTAGTTTAAGACTTTGGAACTACTTTTAATTCCAAAGTCGAAATTGCATTTAACTTTACTTTAAAAGCAGCCAGCAAGGCAGGCCTACCTTTAAAATGACACTGGGCACCTCAGCAGTGCACCCATGGGTCCCTAAACCTACATGCCCTACCATATACTAGGGACTTATAGGTAGGTTGACTTAGCCAATTATAATTAGCCTAATTTGCATACTGATTTGACACAGAGCACAGGCCCTGAGACTGGTAAGCAGTACCCAGGGCACCATCAGAGTCAGGAAAAAACCAGCAAAAAGTGGAAATTGGGGGCAAAAAGTTAGGGGGCCTCTGCAATCAGCCCTGTTCTCTCACACAATGCCACATGGTAAAATGGATGTCATACTTTGGCTTTGTGGGGCTACAATGGTGACTCTACATCTCACACCATTGTGGTGCAAAGAGGTGGTAGGTTCCATCCAACAATAGGACACTGTCTCAAAAATGGACTTCAAAACACATTTTTGCAATAGTAAAACCATCAGTTTGGAATCAATATGAAAATTCCAAGGTCCTTGAGCCACTCCCTAAGATTGTCATGTCCATCAACACTCTCAATTAAACCATTTCACAAGAACAGGAACATACACTATACCACAAGCAAGTCTGAGTCACCACTCCACCTACAACTAACACCTGCAATGGTATATTCCAAACCACTATCAAGCTTTACCAACACATCTTCTTTCATTCATTTGCAGCTGATCAAGGTTACATCATACTGCCATGGATAATGACTCCATTTGCCAATCCCATAACGGTGGAACAACAAAGGGCACCCAAAGAACACTCAGGGCCTCATTATGATCCTGGCAGCTGGCGATAAGCTGGCGGTAACACTGCCAACAGGCTGGCGGTGTTCCGCCAGCTATTATGAGCCTGGTGCTATAGCCACGGCCGTACCAATGGTCCCTCCACTATACCGACAGGCTTTTGCCTGGCGGCCATAATCCCCAAGGCAGCGGTGACCGCCATCCTGGACACGGCGGTAAACACCACCATGGAAAGGCTGGTGGTAAGGGGGACTTGGGGTGCCCCTGGGGGCCTCTGCACTGCCCATGCACCCAGGCATAGCCCTGGTAAGCATTTCACTGCCCGAATTTCGGACAGTGAAATGCGCAACGGGTGCTACTGCACCCACTGCGCATCAGCATTGCCGCTGGCTCTATTACGAGCCGGCAACAATGTTAATGTGACTTTTCCGCTGGGCCAGCGGACGGTAACACTGTTACCATTGCTTGGCCCAGCAGAAAAGTCGTAATAGGGAGCCAGAAATACCGCCAGCACTGGTGTTATTCTGGCTCCCGCAGCTTCAGCGGTCTTTTGAAAAGACCGCCGAGGTTGTAATGAGGGCCTCAATGTGGTGGAGAGGACACTTGGGCTTCTGAAGTCAAGGTTCAGGTGCCTGGCCCTGACAGGAGGAAGCCTCTTGTATGCTCCACCGTTGATATGCTAAATCAGAATATGACACTAAACCACTACTACCTAAACAACTACTACTTAAACAACGACTTCCCAACACCGAAAAAACCTATAAAACAAATTATTTTACAATGAAGTCTAAACAAAGAAAAAAAACATTAACTAAATTATTCCTGAACAACGAACACCTATTTAACGACTACGAAAACCACTAAATCACGAATATTCCACTAAACCACTACTATGTAAACAACGACTACCTAAACAACGACTCCCCAAATAACTACTACCTAAAAAAGGACTACCCCAAAAAAATATTACCTAAATAACGACTCCCCAAATAACGAATACCCAAACAAACTACTACCCAAACAACGAATACTTAAACAACGAATCCTAAAATAACTACTACCCAAACAAACGACTAGCCAAACAACGAATACCCAAACAAATACTACCCAACACCGAAAACGGCTAAACACCTAATATATTTAAAACGAACTCCAAACAACGAAAAATATTAATAATTAATATCACAACTAAACAATAACGATTAATAAATAAAATATTTAAACCACTACAGTACTATGTAAAAAATAAACAAAATCGAAAATAACAATATATTTCCTACATACAAAAAACAAAACATCACAAAAATCCAAAACATATAAACACCGTTTTAAATCAAAATAAATAATACTTAAATAATTATAAAACAAACACAACACAAAAAAAAAAAAACTACATAAAACGAGTCATACAACACTTTCTACATGACCCATGAAGTACTTCCTCTACTAAACAAACGAGAACGAACATAAAAAAAAATACAAACTACAAAACAAATACACTCCACAATTATATATATCTAACATCACAAACGAATTCATAATAAAAAAAGACATCGAAAACACATTCAATTTACAAATAAAACAATACTTACAAAAACACATATAAATACCAACGACCTCCATTTTCTACTCATTACTGCACCGAACAACTTACAGAGAAGACGAGCATATCACTACGGAAAAGAATTAAAATATAATGTATCCAACAGCGCCATCTACTGAGATAGCAAGGTAAAATATCTATAAATAAATATAAATAAATTTACTAACCTATACCACAGCTAAAATAATATATAATTAATGTACCTTTCGTACTATTTTCTTACAGGCATAAATATCAAGAATCTGACCAAAAAGATAAACACGACACCTTCACCATCAAAGGTAAACCATTACCATTATTAAAAAACAATTTCACTAAACCATAAACAATTGCATTAAAAAAAATGTTAAATAACGAATACCATAATATAATTAATATATATATATATAAAATATTAAATCTACAAATTAGTTTTAAAAACAATTAATTCACCTAATAAATTTAACCAAAAACCAAATATTATTCACCAAATTTCAAACCTACTAAAAAAATAACTTCTAAATCAAAAAAAGTAAATAATTAAAAAAACAAAAGAATAAACTAAATAATACACTCTTTCTTATTTCTTACAGACTCCAAGAACCCAAATAAACACCAGAAGACATAAAAAAGTGAATTAAATCAATTTAAAAAAAAATAACATCTGAAATAAGAAAATAAACTCAAGGTAAGTATAATATTTTCATTATAACATACAACCAGATTTTCTATTTAAATAAAACTAAACAAACATTCTTATTCAAATACCCCTTAACTTAACACCAAATATATAAATTCAATAAAATTAAAAACACTTCACAAACACAGTACATATATTATATAAAAAAAATAATTATTACAACTCCACCAAACACTTACCTCTAAACAGCTGCTGGACTATAAACATAAATAAATTTCACAACAAAACACCAACTTCCAAAACAACTAGTACCTTAACAACAAGGACAGAACACCAACCTTGTTCTTACCACTAATAATTTTACCACAAATGCCTTAACAACAATATTTCATTGTAAAAGCATTCTTAATAAAAGCATTACTAATAATCACCATTCACCCTACATCCCTCACCCCACCCCCCCAACCACACCCCAAAATCTAAAACCCCCTGACCCCCCACCCCCTCCCCAAAACCAAAAACGCCCCACTCCCCCAATCCCACCCCAAAACCTAAAAACCCCTAACCCCCACCTCCTGACCAAAACCAAAAACACCCCACCCCAACCCACCCAAATACCTAAAACCCCCTAACCCCCCACCCCCTCCCCAAAACCAAAAACACCCCACCCCCCCAACCCCACCCCAAAACCTAAAACCCCTTAACCCCCCACCCCCTCCCCAAAACCAAAAACGCCCCAACCCCCAAACCCACGCCAAAACCGAAAACCCCCTGACCCCACACCCAATCCACAAAACCAAAAACACCCCACCCCCCCAACCCCACCCCAAAACCGAAAACCCCCTACCCCCACCCCTCCCCAAAACCAAAAACGCCCCACCCCCCAACCCCACGCCAAAACATAAAACGCCCTGACCCCACAGCCACTCCCCAAAACCAAAAACGCCCCACCCCCCCAACCTCACCCCAAAACCCCCTCACCCTCCACCACTTCCCCAAAACCAAAAATGCCCCACACACCAATCCCACCCCAAAACCTAAAACCCCCTCACCCTCCACCACTTCCCCAAAACCAAAAACGCCCCACCCCCCCAACCCCATCCCAAAACCTGAAACCCCCTGACCCTCTACCCCGTCCCCAAAACAAAAAACACCCCACCCCCCCAACCTCACCCCAAAACCTAAAACCCCCTCACCCCAACCCCTTCCCCAAAACCAAAAACGCCCCACCCCCCAACCTCCTCCCCATAACCTAAAACCCCCTGACCCCCACCCCCTCCCCAAAACCAAAAACGCCCCAACCCCCAAACCCATGCCAAAACTGAAAACCCCCTGACCCCACACCCACTCCACAAAACCAAAAACACCCCACCCCCCCAACCCCACCCCAAAACTTAAAACCCCCTCACCCTCCACCACTTCCCCAAAACCAAAAAAGCCCCACCCCCCAACCCCACCCCAAAACCGAAAAACCCCTACCCCCACCCCTCCCCAAAACCAAAAACGCCCCACCGCCAAGCCCACGCCAAAACATAAAACCCCCTGACCCCACAGCCACTCCCCAAAACCAAAAACGCCCCACCCCCCCAACCTCACCCCAAAACCTAAAACCCCCTCACCCTCCACCACTTCCCCAAAACCAAAAACGCCCCACACACCAACCCCACCCTAAAACCTAAAACCCCCTCACCCTCCACCACTTCCCCAAAACCAAAAACGCCCCACCCCCCAACCCCATCCCAAAACCTAAAACCCCCTGACCCTCCACCCCGTCCCCAAAACAAAAAACACCCCACCCCCCCAAACCCACTGCAAAACCTAAAACCCCCTCACCCCAACCCCTTCCCCAAAACCAAAAACGCCCCACCCCCCCAACCCCACCCCAAAACCTAAAACCCCCTCACCCCAACCTCCTCCCCAATACCAAAAACACCCCACCCCACCAACCCCACCCCAAAACCTAAAAAGTCCCTAACCCCCCACCCCCTCCCCAAAACCTAAAACCCCCCACTAACCTAATTACCTCAATAAATAACACACAATCACCAAATATAAAAGATAACAAACCACCTTCACCAAACACTTACAAAAAGAACACATTATATATTAATTAACTTACTAAGTAGTAAACTAAATCCATCACAAATTTAATAATAAAAACTGCAAACTTCTTTTAACCTATTTCTTTTATATTATTTACAGATATTTCACAAATGGCATCGCAAGGAGAAGCAAGTTACATAACCTCAAGAACCGGAAACCAGCTACTAAAGTATGAAGGTTATCTTTATTGCAGAGACAAGGTTGTCAACCTCAGGAGCCATTGGAGGTGTGTACAATTCTACTCTTCACATTGTAGAGGCAGAGCTATAACTCTAGAAAACACAGTTGTTAAGACATCAGATCACAACCACTCTGCCTCTGCAATAGAAATTGAGATAAGAGAAAACATACAAAAAATAAAAAACATTGCACACACCTCCAATGACTCCTGCGGACAAGTTATAAGGGAGGTAGTACAAAATATTCCAGTACAGATTTCTGGTAGCATGCCTTCTGTACCAAACCTTAGTAGAATTTTTCAACGAGAAAGACTGGCAAGTAATCCCCAACATATAACACCACAAACCTATGAAGACATTAACATCCCCCCAGAACTAACAATTACCTTCTCCAAAGAAACTTTCCTCATTCACGACAACGAAAACCCTAAAAAAAGAATTTTAATATTCAGCACAACATCCAACTTACTAATCCTACAAAATAGTGAAATTTGGATGATGGATGGAACTTTTAAATCTACACCCCATCCATTCACTCAAATTTACACCATACATGCCACAAAAAATAACACTACAATCCCCCTAGTGTATGCATTACTACCTGATAAACATTCCTCTACTTACAATGAATTTTTATCAACAATCATAAACAAAACATTAAATAAAACACCTAGAAAAGTAATACTAGATTTCGAATTATCAATGATAAATACAATACTAAAAATATATCCACAAACCCAAATTCAAGGATGCTTTTTCCACTTTTCACAAGCATATTGGCGTAGAATACAAAAATCATCCCTAAGTAGAGAATATTTCTCAGATTGCATACTACAATTTGAATTAAAAAAACTCACAGCATTATGCTTTGTACCACCTACAAAAGTAGATGAGTATTACACCGCAATAACAGAGTCTAACTATTATACACAAAATGAAGACAAATTAGAACCCTTACTAAATTACTTTGAAGAAACCTGGATTGGACACCTAAACAGATCTGGTCGCAGACGAAAGCCAAGATTTCCAATAGAATGGTGGAACTGCTACCAAACCTGTTTAGAAATTGGTCCAAAGACTAATAATGCCATTGAAGGATGGCACAACGCCTTCAATAAAGTAATAGGTAAACCCCACCCAAACCTGTATCATTTTATGGAAATTTTAAAAAAGGAACAAAGTTTCCAAGAAATGAGACTTGCTCAATCACTGTCAGGTAGCCTGAACCCACGCACAAGCAAAAAAAGCAAAGAAATGACGAAAGAATTTTGGCAAAAATACAACAATTTGATACAATAACACCATCAGAGTATCTCAACAGTCTAGCATATATTCTACATTACTAACAACCACTAACCTACTGAAAAATTACTTGGCAGTTCTAAAAAACACCAAACACCATCAATTAAATTGGCATTTTTCAAAAAAAAATTACACTAAATTTACACAACAAAAATTGTTCTTACCTTTCAAGTTTTCATGTCTTTATCCAAACATGTGATGCTGAATAAATCTTCTTCATTAATATAGAAAGAAGCATCTCATACTTAGAAAAGAAAAAAAAAAACATTAGTCATCCAAAAACAAATAAAAAATATTCCTATTGCATGGATGATAAAAAAAATAACTCTATATACTATAAAAACAATGAAAGAAATAAAATATAATACTTTACCAAACCAGAAATTCGAGAAATATCTAAAAAACGTAAAATACCAAATATACTTTTTTTTACCTAAAAAAAGTTACAAAATTAATCACCTACTAACCAAAGCCACATCATTAATTAAAACATTAACTATCAAGAAAAAGACATGAAAACAATATAAAGGATACTACTAACACAAAATAAAAAATTAACCACAAAACCAATTCCAATGAAGTTAAAAAAAAATTCATAAACCGAACAACTAACTCCCTCAAAAATCCCAAAACTAAATTTAGCAAAAAAATATACAGGGGCATATTTATACTCTGTTTGCGCCGAATTTGCGTTGTTTTTTTCGACGCAAATTCGACGCAAAACTAACTCCATATTTATACTTTGGCATTAGACGCGTCTAGCGCCAAAGTTCATGGAGTTAGCGTCATTTTTTGGCGTGAACACCTTCCTTGCGTTAATGAGATGCAAGGTAGGCGTTCCCGTCTTAAAAAATGACTCCCAGGCATGTGCGTGGTATTTATACTCCCGGGCAAAAATGACGCCCGGGAGTGGGCGGGGCAAAAAACCCCGCATTTGCGCCTCTTTTTAACGCCTGGGTCAGGGCAGGCGTTAAGGGACCTGTGGGCTCAGAATGAGCCCAGAGGTGCCCTCCCCTGCCCCCAGGGACACCCCCTGCCACCCTTGCCCACCCCAGGAGGACACCCAAGGGTGGAGGGACCCATCCCAGGGAAGAAAAGGTAAGTTGTGGTAAGTATTTGTTTTAATTTTTTTTTGTGGCATAGGGGGGCCTGATTTGTGCCCCCCTATATGCCACTATGCCCAATGACCATGCCCAGGGGACATAAGTCACCTGGGCATGGCCATTGGGCAAGGGGGCATGACTCCTGTCTTTGCTAAGACAGGAGTCATGTTAATGGCGTCTGGGCACCCAAAAAAAATGGCGCAAATCGGGTTAAGACGATTTTTTTGCCTCAGCCTGACTTGCCCCATTTTTGGACACCCAAACGCCATTTTTCCCTACGCCGGCGCTGCCTGGTGTACGTCGGTTTTTTTTCACGCACACCAGGCAGCGCCGGTCGGCTAACGCCGGCTAACGCCATTCAATAAATACGGCGCCCGCATGGCGCTTCAGAATGGCGTTAGCTGGCGCTAATTTTTTGGGCGCAAAACTGCGTTAGCGCAGTTTTGCGTCAAAAAGTATAAATATGGCCCACAATTCTTTCCAACTACTACAAAAGCAGTATAATCATTTCTAAGATAAAACACTGCTAAACAAATTTGTTTACTTTTACGAAACCACTATCGTATTCAAAAATATACGATAACAAATAATTAAACATAAGAAACACAACAAACACCGAAAATCTACTACCTACCTTATAACTACCTCCGACAACTATTTCTGTAATAAAAATAACCCTACTACATACTGTACAAAAAATTATAATCCCACTTACCTGAACGAGGTCTCCGCTTCCGTCCTATCTTGACCACAACGCTCCACCGACTGAATACAGAAGAAGTCAAACAACGTAAACATGGAAGAGCACTAAAAATAGAAAACTGACTATTTCACTCATAGACTATAATTGGGAAAATCAGAAAATACCACAGAAAATAGATAAAGAAATATAAAAAAAATAAATACAAAATTTCTATAAATCTGTAAATATCAAACAATAATTTAAAACATTTTTTTTGCATTTTATAAACTTGATTATGTTCAAAATAAAAAATATATTAAAAAAAATGAATGGTACTTTTATTTTTTTTAAATTAAATTTACATTAAAAAAAACATTACTGCAAATGCAAACATTTCTAACACCAAAAATAAATAAAAAATCTATATCTAATCTACAAATAATTATTTTATTAATTAATTTTTAGAAATAATATTAAGACAAATTAATATATGTATAAAATTATACATCCAAAACAATAATTACAAAATATGAATAATATTAATTACATCAGATCCAAAAAAAATAATCAAAATAAAAAATAAAAAACATTTTAACAAATTTTAAAATTCACATTTTTTTTTTTTAAATCTAATAAATATTTATTTAAAAAAAAGTAACATTATTATATTCCAAAATCTACTAAACCAACTACTATACTATTAAAAAATCAAATATAAATGTTTAAACATAACTATTTTTAAACACTATTATTTTTACACCTTCAATAACAACAAAAAAATACAAAACCTAAAAATATAACACAAAAAAATAATTCACCCATAATAAAAAATTATAAACTATCTGTACATATCCAAATCATGATCCACCAATAAACCAATTTGCATCCCCCCCAAAAAAAAATAACATAAAAAAAATTAACTCAAACATAGTAAAAAAACCTAATCATAAGAAAAATACCCCAACCATAAACCCTACATCCCCTATATCCCACCCCTAATTCTAAATATACTTTCAATAAAAATAAATACAAAAATAACCAAATACAATAAATAATACCAGACTACTAATATACTTCCCACCCATAACTCCTAGATCCCATATGTCCCACCCCTAAACCCACAACATAAATTCCAAATTTTAATAAAATATAATAACTTAAATTAATACCCAAATATTAATACACTTCCCCACCCATAACCCCTACATCCCATATATCCCACACCAAAACCCACAACATAAATTGCAAAATTTAATAAAATACAATTACTTAAATTAATACCCAAGTATTAACACACTTCCCCACCCATAACAACCACAACCCATACATTCCAAAAATGTATCCACAATATACCCTTAATAAAAGAAAAAAAAATACTTCAAGTCCTAATAAAATACTCAAATATGAATATACTATCCCACACCAATTTCACAAAACAAAATAAAAATACCCAACTATGTAAATTAACACCCAATTACTAATACACTTCACCAACCAAAAGCCCTACATCCCATATATCCTGCACCTAAAACCACAACATAAACTACAATATTAAAAAAATACAAGTACTTAAATTAATACCTGAGTATTAATACACTTCCCCACCCATAACCCCAACATCTCATATATCCCACCCCTAAACCCACAACATAAATTACAACATATAAAAAAACACAAGTACTTAAATTAATACCTGAATATTAATACACTTGCCCACCCATAACCCCTACATCCCATATATCCCACCCCTAAACCCACAACATAAATTACAACATATAAAAAAACACAAGTACTGAAATTAATACCTCAGTATTAATACACTTCCCCACCCATAACCCCTACATCCCACATATCCTGCCCCTAAACCCACAACATAAATTACAACATTTAAAAAAACACAAGTACTGAAAGTAATACCTGAGTATTAATTCACTTCCCCGCCCATAACCCCTACATCCCACATATCCCGCCCCTAAACGCACAACATAAATTACAACATATAAAAAAACACAAGTACTTAAATTAATACCTGAGTATTAATACACTTCCCCACCCATAACCCCAACATCCCATATATCCCACCCCTAAAACTACAACATAAATTACTACATATAAAAAACACAAGTACATAAATTAATACCTGAGTATGAATACACTTCCCCACCCATAACCCCTACATCCCACATATCCCGCCCCTAAACCCACAACATAAATCACAACATATAAAAAAACACAAGCACTTAAATTAATACCTGAATATGAATACACTTCCCCACCCATAAGCCCTACATCCCATATATCCCACACCTAAACCCACAAAATAAATTACAACATATAAAAAAACACAATTACTTAAATTAATACCTGAGTATTAAAACACTTCCCCACCCGTAACCCCTACATCCCATATATCCCGCCCCTAAACCAACAACATAAATTACAACATATAAAAAAACACAAGTACTGAAATTAATACCTGAGTATTAATACACTTCCCCACCCATAACCCCTACATCCCATATATCCCGCCCCTAAACCAACAACTTAAATTACAACATATAAAAAAACACAAGTACTGAAATTAATACCTGAGTATTAAAACACTTCCCCACCCATAACCCCTACATCCCATATAACCCGCCCCTAAACCAACAACTTAAATTACAACATATAAAAAAAACACAAGTACTTAAATTAATACCTGAGTATTAAAACACTTCCCCACCCATATCCCCTACATCCCATATAACCCTCCCCTAAACCAACAACATAAATTACAACATATAAAAAAACACAAGTACTGAAATTAATACCTGAGTATTAATACACTTCCCCACCCATAACCCCTACATCCCATATATCCCGCCCCTAAACCAACAACATAAATTACAACATATAAAAAAACACAAGTACTGAAATGAATACCTGAGTATTAATACACTTCCCCACCCATAACCCCTACATCCCATATATCCCGCCCCTAAACCCACAACATAAATTAAAACACATAAAAAATACAAAAGTACTTAAAATAATACCTGAGTATTAATACAATACCCCACCCATAACACCCACAACCCATAGAATCCATTACTTAATCCACACAATATACTTTAAAAAACTAAACATATAATAATTAAACCCTAAACAAATAAAAAACAAAACACAAAACTCACCTTAAAATTCATCAAAAAATAATTCACTTACCTTAAAATTCGTTGTTCTGGCATTAGTTGTTAAGGTAAAATCGTTGTTAAACCAGTAGTTGTTCAAAACTTCGTTGTTAAAACCCAGTAGTTCTTCAAGATTAGTTGTTAAAGCAAGTAGTAATTCAAACGTAGTTGTTAAGGTTGTTTCCCGCTAAATCATACTGACATGTGCAATCCTCTATTACATTTGTGTAAGAACAAATGTTCTCCAGGATGAACAGGTTGACGTTCCCAACGAGGAGGAGGATGATGATGGAGCAGCTCATTTGAAAGGGCAACAACAGAACACTGCTGCAGGAGTTTGCAGGAGACTCCACATAGTAGAAAACTTTTTATACATAGTGACTCAAGAATCAACATCACATTGTAAATAGCACAAATAAAATACTTTGCACCTCATTCTCCTTGGTCTACTAATTCGCCACTACATATATGATTGGAATGTGACTCAAACCTCAGGGAGCAGGTAAAAAACACATGTTACAAGTAGGGCAGTAACATTGTTTGTGATGTAAGAGGGGCTACAACCTTCATTTCACCTCTCAGTGACACGCAATCTGTGGACTTGTGACTCCTGAAGGCCTAGATCTATGCACCACTACATATATTGTGCCGTCAAGTGGGCAAGGTGCTCAATCCTAGCCCTTTACCCACATCAACACCATGCCTACTAGGATGTATGCAAGGGGGGCACAAATAAGGAAGGAGCTGTGATCTGCAGCTATTCCTGCATGGTGCATGTGTGACAAGGAGAGGACATCATTGGTAACTATGGACCTTCAGTAATTGTAGAGGAATTGTAACTAATGTTAGAGGCAGAGCCTGCACAATGCATCTATGGGGTTATGTCCTGGCACTGCGATTGGGCACACCCCCGATTCCATGGTGGACTGTACCTTACTTATGGCACACACACATTGGCTGTGAAGTGTGCTATGGGTTGCCTGACAAATTAAGCAGCTATGGGTGCAGAATCACTATTCAACCATGCGATCCATTGTCAGGATCTAATAATTAAATGAGACAATGCAAATAATTGTCTCGATGGAATGTGTGTTACACTCTCTATATCCATAAGATGTATACTTTTCACACAAATTTGCTGTCTTGACACATGCCTGCAGCAAATCCAGATAAACATATGAAGACTGATGTACGGATGTATGTCCTAGGTAGCAAAGGGTTTGCTAGTACCAACAATGCTTAATGTGTGTCAGCATGTTTACCTAGTATGCTCTGTATACCAGCATCACACAACACATAGCAATTCACGCCACTCATTGTCACTCACATGACCGAACAAGTGCAAGGTAGCAACAGTAACAAATTATCCCATACATGTTTTGGGCTTCAACATGGCAATCAGATGTGGGATGTACATCTATGTCCAGCATTGTTCATAAATGTCAGAGACCCATCATAAAAATGAATGTGAGTGGAACCAGCCATACATGTTGCATTTGGCTAATGAAAACACAGAACCGGGATGATTTCACACCTCAACATCATTCAGTCATGGTAAGAGTTACCTAGGTTGTGGCACGCTGGAATAAATGTATACCCATGTTCAACCGAGGATATGGATGAACAGCTGAGAGAAACCCACAGATAGTTGCAAATACAACAGGGGAGGTCGCTTGGAGACAACACAAGTGCTGTGGCAGGTGTAATGTCATGTGTGCATTGCACTTATCACACCTCACAAATACCGTCAATGGGCCAAGAACTATCATGTAGCCAGTACTAGAAGATGTGTACATCCACAAATTAAACAAGTCACATGTTGCATCCTGTCAATGTACGACCAGACAATGTTGCTGTAGAGGAGGTGTCCACAGTGCAAGCAGCCTAAAGAATGGGACCAACGTAGGAGACAATACATACCTTACCAGTAATGCAGGAAAACATGGAGGAGGAACACACAAAGACCCATACTGGATGTGCAACATATCAATGTCTACATGTCAAATTCAACATATTTACAGAGAGGGTGGCCAGGTCAGTACATAACCCAGTAATGTTTGCCACTACCAAAACCTGGTATTTGCCCATTGCATGCCAACATGACAGGAGGCAGTGACAGACAACACCCTCTGTACCCTGGCACGTTCCCAAAATAGAAGTCACAACAAATATACAACCCCTAAACAGGCTGCCCATGGACATTCCAAAGGACATCAAGTGATGAGACATGTCCTAAATGTGGAAGTGCCCAATCCTCTGTACATGAGAGGGAAAGGCTAACATCATGTACCGTAGAGGAAAATGTGATATCCTAGTCTGTTTGCAGGGGAGTATACCTTGTTCTGCTGATTCGCAATCAAGAAGAATCAAGATCCCTGCTCAAAACACCCTAAAACTACTGCTCTGGCTACATAAACATATGACATTGTCAGGGGCCTAATGCATGTGCACAGGGGTCTGAGTAAGCTGGAGCTCCATAAACCTGCCTCTTCTCAAGCAACCATGGGTTTGTGTTGCCACACAAACACCCAGAGTAGTGATGATGAGTAGGCTGTCATCTATGCCAGACAGCAACACTGCTACACAGTGGTATGCTATTGTATGTGACAGTCATAACAAACATGATATGAACAAATGTGAGTTCCTAGTTGGTGGCATGCACATATATACCACATATCTCAGCACACATGTACCACTGTAATAGCTCAGGCACGGTAATGTGTATGGATCCTGAACAAAAGGAAACCTAGCACAAAAGTAAGGGTTTGGGTATCACAAGATCTGTGACTGAAAGAAATGGCCTTCACATGTCTTCTGACATACGGAAACATAATTGCCAATGATGTGACTACATATGCATTTGTCAAAGTCCAACATGTGTCCATGCAGGAAAATAGGAATATGAGTTTTCACATCTCATGAACACACCACTGTGGTCATATGTTACAGAAATGACACTACACATGTCTTTACACATAAACAGCATATACCAACTTTGAGTAACATATGTGTACATACCATCTCCTGCAACTAAGATGCATGGGGAACTATGTGTCACACATGTAGCAGAGCATCATGAAGTAAAAACCAACAACACACCACACAGTGGACACACATGCACACGCAAACTGGCAGGGGTAATATGATGTCAACCCCATCCTAATCCACTTCATACTCTGAGTACAAATTGTCATGGTTGTCACATGCCTTATCATGTGTTGGACATAGGCCATCATATATTTTGTGTTGTTGCTATATGTACATTTGTATTTCAGACATAACAATGTAGTATTCCCACAAATTAGTATTCAAACACATAGGAACACTCATAGTACACATGTGCCAACATGTATGTGGACACAGTGAAGCTGCACATGCATACATGCACAAGGTATGAGTAATCACGTGCAGCAGACTCATAAACAAATCTATAGGTTTAACATACCAATGTCACCGTAATGACATGACTGGACAGTTACACACATGTAACCACACCATATATACAACATTGTTGCATAGCTCATGTGACATGGTAAGTGAATATGGGTGCACTCAAGGCCTACATTGCAAAATTCCACGCACTCCTGTCATGTGTCAAAAAAATGACACTTATGGCTCAAACCTACCCTCTGCAACATCAGCAAAAGGACACCTGGCCCCTGAGCATCTCTCATATGTTCACAGGGCTTTTTCACACACCATGGTGAGAAATTGACACATGTCCGTCATCCGTAAAATATATGGACGCAAATGCCTAAACCTCATACTTTTCTCCATAGGTAAAAGAAGCCTGAACCCTGAGCATCTATTGCACGTTCACAGGCCTTTTCGCGATCAATGTAGAAAAATACGAGGCATGACTGTCATGCTTCAAAAATTTATATACATACGCATATGTCATACTATACTCCTGAGCTAAAAGACGCCTAGCCCCTGAACATCTATAGCATGTCCACAGGTCTTTTCATGCAAAATGGGAAAGAATTGATGCATGACCATTATTCGTTAAAAAAAACAAAAAACGCATGACTGGAAACATAACGCACAGGCCCAGGAAGTAATGAAACAGGACATCCTGCCTGCAGACATGGTGCAGTGAGTCCACTTTCACTTTCACTTCACAGTCTTATTGTCTGTTAAGTGTGAGTGTGTGTGGAGCTGGTGCTGTCGGAGTTTTGGAGTGTTTGGGATTTTTTTGTCCTGTGTCCTGTAGCTGTTTTATTATATTAGTAATTTAATCTGTCTTTTGTATCGTAAGTGTTCTGTTTCTGTCACTACTACGGTATTTGGGGTAGTTGGGGTAGTCTTAGGGAAATCTTATTTTTTTGGGTCAACAGCATTGCAGCCGATTATGTCAGGGAAAGAGAGGATTGCAGGTATGTCGGTTGATGAACTGGGGGGGGGTTCATATGGCTGGTACAACATGACCTCCCCATGATGCTGGTACTGGGTGGCCGTGTCATACAAGGCTACCCCACAGATGCCAGGAAGATACAGTGGGGAAAGGGACTCCACCACCTGATAACAGTGTTTGCCACAGGAAGAAATGACTATCAATTGAAGCACCAGTGGGCTGACCTTATAACAAGCGAGCAAGATCTGCTGGATCACCTGGGCTTCGAGAATGGTGGAGCAGTCCCATTTCCATAAAAAGTCCATTATTTTCATGTGTATGACAGGTGCAGATATGTTTGAGTGCTGTATGTCACGTTATGGATCTGGACATGTTGTATGCTGCCTGTATGAAGAGCCCAGCGCCACCTTAGGGCTCCCATTCCAATGTACAATAATGAAGCTGAGGCAAGCAGATATACCATTTTCCTTGCACAGCTATTGCAAAGTGCTGTGATGCATGCATAGGGCAACTCGATTTTGAGCAGCACAACACGAGGCCAGCTCCATGTATCATGTATGGGAGGGGGGCCCCAAACCTGTTTGGGGGCAAACGTGTAAGCTTCTGGGAAAAATGAGAAAGACCTAAATTCCATATTTCATGCACTTTGATCGGCTGCTGAGAGCAGGTGTTATATGGGGCATATAAATGTATGTGATGGGCCCCCATGTCTTCAGCAGAAGTTGTGATGACCTGTTGAATTACATCTCCTGCTGAGTACATAATTTTCCTACACATAAATAGATAGAGTTGGTCCCTACCTGCATCATGCTGTGCCTTAATACTTATTAGGTGCACACATTGCAGGTGTAAGGGGTGTACTGAGGGCCACAAGGACTGTAGTGATACACTTGGTGCTCCACCACTGTCATTCAATCTGCCCCTTTGTGTCATTGGCCAAGGCCATGTAAGGGAGCTTGACTATGCTCTGGGTCCACAATACTATCACTTTTCCCTTCCTGTACGTTGTGTATCACATACACCCTAAACTATGTCCATTACCACTCACACATGGCCTGATATAGTTCAGCAGGCCTGCTGCATCCTACTGACAGTATGGAGCTGCCCTCCATCTGCTCCATCACTGGCACATTACTCAGTAACTTGTACCAACAAATGTATCCTTGAACAACAGAGCAAGTGTGTCTGTGTTGAGGCATATGTCTATGCCCATGTTCTTATCCCTCTCTGGACAAATAATGGTATACCATGCCAACAATGGCTGGCCCCACATTATTGGCAGTACATGCATAATTTCAATCAGTCAATGTGCAGGTAGGTAAAAGTATTTTCACATGAGTAAACTCTTGTTGCATTATTACTCATGTGTATGCCTTGTGTTGGCACACACATATTATTTACTTCACACAATGATGTATCACGACATTCTTCAAGCATGTGGAACACTCACTCAAGCCCTGGGCAGTTCTTTGTCAGTTTGCAGTGACAATGAGGTAGATGTCTACAACATCTGGGGCAGGCTCAAATGGTATGGGTGTGACTGTGGGATAGCCACTGCAACTGCCATTGCATGCCCCTCAGATGCAGTATAGAGTGTCATGCAGTCCCATATGGTCATGGAGGTGTAGAGCTAACAAACACCTGCATGGCAATCCAATGTACAAATGGTGCAGTGAAAAGCACCACAGGAGTGTCTGGGAAAGTGATAGTTTGTAGCTGTGTGGTTCTACATTATCTGAGACTATGGGCCTGATTCTAACTTTGGAGGACGGTGTTAAACCGTCCCAAAAGTGGCGGATATACCACCTACCGTATTACGAGTTCCATAGGATATAATGGACTCGTAATACGGTAGGTGGTATATCCGCCACTTTTGGGACGGTTTAACACCGTCCTCCAAAGTTAGAATCAGGCCCTATGTGTGATTGACTGATCATAGATGTTTGTCATTTGCTCTGATCTACCACTAGGATGACTTGCTTACTCAGCCTAACAAGATGATAATGAACAATGGTGTCCATTAACTGATATGTACAAATATCACTTAGCAATGTTTTCCATTCACGTCTTGCAGGTGGTCCTCTGCCCTACACCGTTGATGAGATGGCCTGATTTGAAGACCCAGATGCAGCCAGTAAGTGTTATCTTGTGCAACATGTCTGCCAATCCAAGATTTAGTGTGAGTCAGTCTGATGTATGGAATGCTAAGAATAATGGTTTTTCCTGACCAATGATATGATATCATAGGAGTACGGATAGTGACATCATGTCTGTTGGAATGTTGTGCAATGAGAATGACTTGCTTGTAGCACAAGGGGCAATGTGTGCTGGCATGGAATTGTGTGTATTAGGAATTAGAATGGCTGGCCACATATTCATTGATGTCTATCGTGATAGCTGTCAGGGCAGCTGTTTATGTACATAGCCCACCTGTTGACAACTACTTTGTCACAGCACTATTGACAGCACTGTGTGCCACACATAGCTTACACTTACTCACAAAATGGTACAGATGTGGGTTATAGCTTTAGAGGTCTCTCAAGGGCTTATGTAGGAGACACATGCACCACAGGTGCCTCACTACCCTTCAGATATATTGAGGATATAGTACTGCATGGACCCATATTGTGATGAACAACAGTCAGTAGTGTACCCAATTAGAATACAACTCAGCTCCAGATGGTTGTGGGAAAAGTCTATGAATTTTCCCAAGCCAGACTTCAACATCTTTCACAACATGGTCCTGCCACCATGATATTTGTGAGTGACGTAGGTCACATCACATATGCATATGCTATGATTGCAGTGTGCATACCTGGTTCTTTGAAGATTTCTGACATGCATGTACAAATGATGTTCAGTATATCAGGATACTGTTGCAGCACCCAGTGCAGTGCCAAACGCAATGTGGGCCTAAGGGGACCCATACAGCCACCATGTGTGTGCTGTTTTACACAGGTAGCACAACATAGCACATAGAGTTAGTTATGTAATGTGTAGACAACTTTGGTGTGAAGGTCAGGATTTGGCCCACCTTTCTGGGGACATTGCATTACTTGAACATGTGGGCACATCATGGGCAATGGTGTGCCCCTTGTAACGTATGCTTAGCCCAGGTCACACAGCAGGACACATGAATGATGATTTACCAAACATTAGAATAGTGGAAAGTTTCCAGACCCCCTATAATATGGCCCCCACCTTGCATCTATAATGGCTGGGCAAGCCTTGATGTTTCACCATGGGTGTTGATGTGATGGATTGTATGCCCAGTCTCCCCTATGCATAGGAACACAGAAAATCCAAACTTGTTGGGGCACATGATCCTCACAAGTTTGATAACACAAATGTTGATCATGGACAATTTCTTCCACTCACCTCAGGGCCCTGATGGTTATCAATTGATAGCTGTTATCCCAGTTTAATGTACATGATACTGTAGATGGCTGATAAGAAATAGTCATAGATGAGGAATAAGTTATTTTTGAGGAATGTGTGGTGAACTGTATGCCTTATCTGCAGTTGCAGTGTACATAATATGTCTGTCCAACCCCTACCCAATGCTGAATCTGATGCTTAATTCTCCAAATTTTTCAGCTGCCAATATGACACCAGAGCAAAGGCAGACATTCAACAAGAGAGCAGAATGCTACCGGCACATTATTAAGGTAGATGCAGGATACCGCCAAATGGGAAGGAGGTTTTGCAATGAAAAGGTGACTGTGGAATGGTGTGCATTTGCAAATGGGGTCCTCCACAGCAGCCACAACCAAAACAGGACAGAGTTGGAAAGACATCAGGCATGCAGGTGCAAGCCCCTCCACATCAGCTGCACCTGTCAGGAGCCAGGCACCTGTTCAGCCACCTGTTGCAGTAGTAAGCAGTCAATTTGAGCAAGACATGAAGTGGGACATGGCCAAGATATTAGCCAGACTAGACAAATTGGAGGAAGAGAGTGCAGACAACAGGAAGCTGTTGAGGTACATTGAGAATACACTGAAAAAATGAAATTATCTTGTTCAACAGTCTCCCAGTTCCTTCCCCTCCCTTTCACTTTTGTACGTAGTTTTAGATTGGGTTTTAGATGAGTATTATTAGGTTAGTGTAGGGTAGGCACAGGTTAGTTTTAGTATAGTGGGTGGGGTGGGGTAGTCTACATTTTTATGTTGGTGGGGTTCATGTTGGGGTACCTGTGTATTAACAAAAATGAAGAAAAAAAAATACTAAAAATATATATATTTGTTTAAGCCATAGGTCAGGTTAGTACACGTGTAGCCATAGTTTATGTTGTCCAACTTGTATCTTGTTTCTTAAGGGTTGTGGGGGTTCAATGTGTAGAGTATGGTGTTACATGAGTAAATACATTTAGAGTACGTTATATAGGTGTAGTTGTTAGTTATGTTACGTTAGTATAGGTTAGTTTAGCATAGGGTAGTTTTTAGGTTAGCTGTAGGTATATGGTAAATTATACAGAAAATCCTGTTTCTCTTAGACTAATTTTTTGTAAGTTGATTAAGTGTCTGGGGGCTCTCATGAGTGCACTGGCCAAGTTGGAGGAATGGCCTAGGGTATGCTTACTGTCTTGATTTCCAAGGATTACCATGCGCATATCCTATGACCAAGGAGCTTTCTGATTGGCTGCTACATAATTTCAACTAGTACATACATTTTCCACCCAGTGTTCCAGCAATTCACAATGTGTATGTATACGTTATCTTGGACAGGTAAGTATGGTACTTCACCTGTCATTGGTGGGGTCCTGCAGTTTCATTGTTGGCAAGTGTGGCACATCTAACAACAGGCAAAATTGGAACTGTAACCTGCAACACTGAAAGGTGCCCATCACTGATAAGGTTAGCTTCTCCTGTACCCCACAAATAAGTTGTACTGGTACACCCATCTGGGTAAATTACCATTGACTTGGTTCAGAGCCATACTTGCCGTATACCAACTTCAAAGGATATCTGTTCAATATTTGTATAGACTACTCAGTAAATTAATTGTCGCCAACAACACCATCATTCACCTTTCTCATGTTAGGATCCTAGTGTGTGGCTTTGTGTCTGAAAGTCATGCACGTATGTCCTGATATTCTGTACACATTGACATTGATTCACACGATGCAATCATTTAGCTGAATACATGGATTACCGTAAACGTAGAAATGCTACATGTGTACAAGTTGCTTTAGTTACAGGTGCAAGTGTGTTTATGAATTCTATACAATGTCTAGTTCACAGTCCCATGTCAGAACATTAGCAATCAGAATCAGAGCCCAGGGTTGAGGGACATGTCATGAGACATGGTTATGGGTAGTATGCATTAGTGAGGAGTTAAGAAATTGGCAAATGGTATGAAAGAGACAATGTGGGTACATAACAGACAAGTCAACAGTGGTTGGGTGAAGAGGGCACATTACTACTGTCCATGTGGCACATACTGGTGCTACCAGGTGCTTTTTCTTGTGAATGTTATTCCTTCCAAATCTTTATCCTCTGATGTTTGTGGTGCCTTCTGTGCCATTTCTGGTGCTTTTGTAGCAATAGAGGGGGCCACACACACTTCAGGGGATAGAGATGTGGAGTCAAAGTCCTGGCGGTTTCCATTTGTGGGAACACAGAAGGTATCACTGCAGCAAGACAGAGCTGCTGATTTTTCAACACTGCAGGAACATCACAATGGTAGGCAGTCATGTTTTACCTCAGGGAGGCCACTTCCACTGTATGGACTCTAGGGTATTCTCCATAGCCCCCAGCCTGTTGTCTGTTATGCTGCTGCCAGTTTGGGAGGGCAATTGTTGTAGTTTCTGCCTCATGACAGCTGCTATGTCAGCCAGAGACTTCTGGAGTCCACGTAGCGGGAAGCGGGTGACTCAGATGGCAGCTGAGTTGTCCTTATTTGGATGGAGGCACATCAGCACTCCCTCTAGGGTGCCAGCCACGGTCTCCATCCACACCTGTACATGCTAGGCTAGTTCCCTCTAGACTCCTACCACTGTCTTCTGAAAGCTGATCTCTGGGTCCTCGGAGTCCAAGGCTGTGTGAGTACTGGCTGGTGGCATGTGTTGGTAGCATGGTGGTGGCTCACTTGGAAACCCTGCAATGCTGTGTGTCCTCCCTGTGACAGGAGGTGGTGTCTGGAGTGATCCTAGGACATCCTGGAGAATCTGTTCATTGATGGTTGGTAGCTGGTCATCCATGTTATCTGTAAGATGCAGGCCAGACAGCTCGGCAACAGGCCAGCCATCATCCTCTGCAATGAGGTAGTGTGAAATCAATATTAGATTGTTTTGGCTGTTGACATGGCACATCATTTATTTGCCACTGGAGGCTCAGTGATTGACCCAACATTGTAGTTGTACTTATGTGATGCATTGTGCATCACACATGGGTCAAGCTCAGTAGATATTTTGAGGCATATGTAGGTGCCCCGAGCTCCACCTGAGTGTCACTTTTGATGAGGCTCAGGTGGCACAATGCCCTGTGCCGTATTTAGCACAAAACCACTTTTTGTGCCTTAACACCACCTTGTTTATATGACCCCTTAACACACAGCACTTTGCGTGGAAGGTGTGTGAAATGGGTGTTGCTGTGGGTGTGCACAGCAACAGGATGGGTGGGGATGGCGCATCTTGATTTAGGGCCTATGTGTCCTGATGCAATCCTTTAGCATGCATTGAGTGTGTCCTTTGTGCCTCCCCCCTCTGTCATTTGGAGAATTCCATCTATCCCCCCTGCTGTAACTTACCATGCATTTGTGGTGGTTCTTGGTAGTCTGCGCTGTCCTGTCCTGTGATTCCAGTGACCAGCTCCTCCAGGATGACCCCTGCAAATATCTCCTCCAGCTCATCCAGGTCCTCCTGTAGTGTGGGACTTCCACCTCCAGTCTGCAGTGCTTCCTTTCAGTTCCTGGTGAGTTTCTCCTTAATCCTGCACTTGCAGTCGTGCCAGAGCATCTTGCACTCAGTGACAGTCCTCTTCACCTCTGCGATGCTGTTTATTTTGTCTACTATTTAGTGCTGTATTGTGGCTCTCCTACGAACTGGCAATTTGGAGATTACAAAGAGCTGGTGTTGGTGATCCATCACCTCTTTGATCAGGATGTCATACTCCCACTCGGTAAAGCAACACTTATGCTTTCTCTTCTCCTTCTCCTGGGACTTTTCTGGACCCTCCTGGCTGGTACTTGGGTGATTAGGGTCTCCCTGGAGTCTCTCCTGGCCTTAAAACTCCATCTTCCGTTGAAATTGTAATTTTTCTTGATTGTGCACATTGTTTTGATGCTATGGTAATAAAATGGCGTTACCCCTTCTGCGACATATTTACGTGACACAAAAAGGTCTAGCGCCACTTTTGCAACATTAGCGTAATTTTCCCTTACGGCATTTCACAACGGTTAACACCTTTCTTTCCTCTAACCATTCCTGTCATTTCTTAAATATGGCTCAAGGGTGACACTAAGGAATGACGGTACTTTGTGTTAAAAAAATTACGCACAACTGCGCTAGCACAGTTGTGCATTATTTTTCTTAAATTTGGGCCTTTATGACAAACACTTTTAAGGATTTTATGGATGTGTCTACAATTAAGTATGAGGAAGAAAAATAAACATGATTTTGATATTTCATTGCCCACTTCACAAATGCATACAACACGTCTATAAATAAATGATGATAATCCAAGTAGCAAGGGCAACAGTAATTACAACGTAGAGTTTGGATAAAGGGGTACAGCCTTTACATGCATGAAAAAAATATTTTATGGCCTGTTTCGAGACTTTAAGAGTATGATGCACACAGTAAATAAAAGAATAGTGAGAATACCACTTTCTAATTGTTGTCAGATATAATGCATATTTATTGTCAGATTTTTTTGTACCACTTTTTTATTTTAAATGTTGAGACAAAACCAGGACTCAAATGTATGGTTTTATACAAACTTAAAATTTGTCATTGCAGTGAAAGACCCTTTGTTCTACAGTTGCTCAGCAATGGCTCAAAATGTAGTCTAAAGGTATAAACATCTAAATGATTGAGTATATTCTTTGATATTTTAAATGTTTTACTTTCAAGAAAGCATTGAGGTAACCCTAGCAAACAGTTCCATAGTTATCTTCATCACACCTAAACCTTTTGAATGGTCCATAAACACCCTAAATGAGACTTGTTCTAATTGTAAATCACCACCTCTCAATGTAAAGGGTTTTTATTATCACTAGACGCTTTTGGTACTAGCTGGAGAGCATGAGGGGGTGTAAGAAGTAACAGAAAATAGGCCTATTCACAAACTGCAGTTGAAGTGTGCTTACTAGTACCACAAATGTACTGCTAAAATTCTACTTAATGATACTCACATGCCTGCAATCGAGGTCTATGGTTCCAAGTCGCCTATCTTTTATGTGCAGAAGCCTCCACACTGACTGTAGATTTCCCCACTCACATAAGTATATCTTTTAGTTGTGAATGTGGAAGTGACAGAGGGAAGAGGCTGGAAAGTGGGCAGAACTTAATACTAAAGGAGAGGGGTCAATGAGGTCTAGGAAGGGTTTTTGGAAGGGCTAGGCAAGGGTTTTAAAGACGCACATGTACCCACCCACAAATGAGTAATCCCATTTCTATCTACATACTTTCCTTGTATTGTTACCATAGCCTAAAGAACCCGAAACTGTTCTAAATGCACTCCAGCTCACAGCTGGGGTAAGTCCAGCATGACACATGGTCAAATGCTAGTACTACAACACACTCACATAGATCATAGAGGAACATTACATAGGCGGTCATTCTGACCGTGGCGGGTGGCGGTAGCCGCCCTCCATGCGGTTACCGCCATTTGGCCGCTCCGCGGTCAAAAGACCGCAGCGGCCATTCTGGCTTTCCCGCTGGGCCGGCGGGCGCCCGCCAAAGGAGCGCCCGCCGGCCCAGCGGGAAAGGCCCTGCAACACAGACGCCGGCTCCGAATGGAGCCGGCGGTGTTGCAGGGTTGCGACGGTTGCAGTGGCACCCGTCGCGATTTTCACTGTCTGCAAAGCAGACAGTGAAAATCTGTATGGGGCCCTGTTAGGGGGCCCATGCCAGTGGCATGGGCAGTGCAGGGGCCCCCAGGGGCCCCCATGACACCCGTTCCCGCAATCCTGGTTCTGGCGGTGAAAACCGCCAGTAACAGGCTGGCCGGAAGGGGGTCGGAATCCCCATGGCGGCGCTGCAAGCAGCGCCGCCATGGAGGATTCCCTGGGCCAGGGGAAAACCGGCGGGAAACCGGCAGTTCCCCTTTTCTGACCGCGGCTTTACCGCCGCAGTCAGAATAGCCCTGGAAGCACCGCCAGCCTGTTGGCGGTGCTTCCGCTGCCCTCCGCCCTGTCGGTCGGAGACCGCCAGGGTTGGAATGAGGGCCATAGTGTCATAAAGCCATTACAAGTTGTAACTTTGCAGGTTTACTCTTTAAGTGACCACCTCCTTATTTCAGGGAGTGGTGACATCTAAGTCTACATTTTTGGGTGATTTTAAACTCAGAAATAGGAAGTATCCAAAGAGTAGTAAAGTTACTTAATTGTGTAGGAGTAAATTTGCTTGTAGCAACCTTTTTGAAAAAGGCACCAGAGAAGTAAGTAATACTGAATCAATTGGCTACCTTATAAGAGAAACAGTGGTTCCACTAGCCAATCATGTGTGAAAATATATTTAGAGATTTATTTTTGAAGCAGTATTTTCTTTTCATAACAAGGTAACACATCATAGGGCAGTTAGGCACACATGTTATCACAACAGTCAATAGGCAAACAATCAATTAGGCACTAGTTCGTTAAAATCGTTGTTGGCAGCAATAAAATGTCATGACAAAACTTGAAAACTTGAAAGGCTAATACAAAGTATATTAAGAACAAAGGGCCATATTGAAACATTTTGGTGCAAAACTGTGATAATGCAAAAAGCTTACCTTCAGCTTGCGCCATTCCTGAGCGCTATCTGGGCACAATATTTATGGAATGGCGCAAGCCGGCGCTAAGTTTGGGCTAGCGTCAACAAAAATGATGCTAGCCGGGTTTGGGAGGCTGTATGGGAATAGGAGGTTGTGCATCTAAAAATGACGTTAGGCTGGCCAGCGGCAAAAAATATGCCGCTAACCAGCCTTGCATCATTTCCAGGTTCACAACTATCCTAAAACATGACTCTTGTCTTAGAGAAGACAGGAGTCATAACCACCACTCCAATGGCCAGCACAGGGGACCAGTGTCCCCTGGGCTTGGCCATTGCACCCAGTGCCATGCAGGGGGCCCCTTCTTAGTGACCCCAATAGCACTTTTAAAAAAATGACAAAAATACTTACCTACACTCACCCTACTTATCCGGCATGGGGTCCCCCATTCTCTAGTGTGGGTGTGGTTGTTCCTGGAGCTTGGAGTGGGTACCTGTGGATGCACTGCATGGTGTTTGATTATAGAAAGGGGTTCACAGGTTCCCTAATGTCTGGTCTGATCCAGGTGTTAATTAATGGCGCTAAGCAAGCTTAACGCCATTATTTAGGTCCGCCTCCCACCCATGCATCATTTTAGCACAGGGGGATAAATATAGTGCTATGGGGATAGTGTCATTTTTTGGATGAGGATGCCTACCTTGCATCTCATTGACGCGAGGTGGGGTCACGCATCCAGAAAATGGTGCAAACTCCAATATTTTGACGCTAGACGAGTCTAGCATCAAAATATAAATATGGAGTTACGTTTGTGCTGATTTTGGGTAAATATAATGATGCAAATTCAGCGCAAGCAGAGTATAAATATGCCCCAAAGTCTTTAGACCACATTACAAGTTTGGTTGTCAGTGCACCGCAATGGCGGAGGTGCGACAGCCATTGGTTGGTGGTCGGACCACGAATTACGAGTCACGTGGGTCTGTGGAGCAAAGACCTCTGTGGTCCTGCCAGCACTGCCAGGCAGTGCAGACCACCTCCATGATGAGGCAGCGCAGACAGTGTTTCCGCTGGATACATTATGATGTTGCACACTGCCAATGTGACCATGGTGGTACAACCATCACATCTCAGCAGGTGGAAACGGAGAGTACAAAGGGAGAAACACACCTGCAGGTAGCTTTGCAGGTCTTGTGCTGCCCTGGAGCCCATCACACATGCCCTGCCACTGCTCCTCAAAGGTGCTCCAAATCCACACCTCCATGGATGCAATCGACTAGATGTACACACCTACCTGTGTCATAAATCTCAAAAACAGCTTCTCGCTCCATCAGCCACATGATATGATGGTAACTCTATGGGCACCAAGTACACTTGTCATTGTGTATACAATCAGAGTCACTCACAACACAGGATACAATCACAATCACTAGACGCCCCCTTTTGGCAGGTCACCCACACTGCATGCAACGCTACACAAAAACACACATCTGCACATCGTAGCCACAGGGACAATAAAATGTCACAACCTTGTGTCGCACAGCACCAACATCACATCTACCAATACAACTGACACCTCACATTCATCACATGCCATGGACTGTTGTCAGATTCAACACACATATATATTAAGGTGCCATGGAACACAAACTCTACTCCCATTACACATCTCTGGTATGGACCAACACATCACCCACATTGCAACACAATGGAAGGACAATGGGATACACAATAGTCAGCAAGACAAATATCTAAAGCTCACTATGCAAACAATACCTGCACAATACAGATGGGGGCATCAGGAGTACTCATGGAAGGAGGCTGCACTGGGACACATATCACTTTTGCACATACCTCTAAAATAACATTTGCACAGGAACTGGCCCTACATATATCTCAGGGACAAACAGTGGTGAAGCCAAGTGGCATGCCTATCACCAGAATGTACAGTTGCATGTCTAGAAAGCAGCTGCATAGGACATACAACTAGATGAAGTAGCTGCAAGGTACACATAGCAAAATGGACACAAAGGGAGTACAAATGAACACCCTCCATCTCTGCACTAACAAAACTCTAGCTGCCACACATGAGATGATTATACAATCCAGATCAGAGAGACAAGTCTAGCACTATGTATGCTGACATTGCACCACACAAGATAAAATACTTACCATACCAAAAATAATACAATGCAATGACACCCCATTTGGAGTATCACCCACATATCCATACAGCCAACATCTACCTTTGTTTTGGGTAACACCAGCATTGCCCACAAAGTCATATATTGCAAACAACAGTAAATGGATCAGGAAGCTGGCTGCAACACACACAGCTGTAGGCATACAACACAAGTACTCAGTAACAACCCAAAGGTAGAAAAGGATTTGCACGACAAATGTGTACCCAAAAATATACTATTTGGGTTTATTAATAACAAATTCCAAAATAGTAAAGGCTATTTGCTAATCCAGCAGATAGTCATTGCACAGTACTATGCTCACACTTGACTCTTGTTACTGCCAGGGAACCTCCACCGGCAGGGGCATCAAGTGGACAGGGAGGCACTTCATGGATTATCCTTTGGGGGAAGGGGACAGATGTGGGATAGATGGGTTCGGGTTTGGTTTAGGAGGGGTGGACTGTTTCTTAGAAGGGGCGGGCTTCTTCTTGGGGAGGTGGTGGATGCTTACAGGGGGGCAGGTCTGACAGGGCAGACCTAAATGTATAAGGGATGGGTTGGGATGTGGGTTGGGGCCTCTTGGGTTTGGGACAAGGCGGAAAGAACAGGGGAAGGGCAAGGTTGAAAAAGGAAACTTTCCTTAGAAATACGGGGACAGTCATTGGAAGGAGTTGGGGATTTGGAGGTTGAGGGAGTGGTTGTCTGGTGTGCAGGCATTGATGCCTTTGGTGTGGGCATGTGTGAGGTATGCTTATTTTTGGGTGGTATCTGTTGTATGTGTGAGTGTGGGAGTTTGTATGTCTTGGGGGCTGGGAGGTGGTGATGCTGGGTGATGGAGTGGTGGATGTGTGTTTGTCTGTTGGGTTGGGGTCTGCTTGTATGCTGGAAGTGGTGGATGTTTGTGGGTCTGTTGGGGTGGTGCCTGCAACTATGACAGATGTGGTGGATGTCTGTGTGTCTGTTGGGGTAGAGTCTATGAGTATGGTGGGTGTGGTGTTTGTCAGAGTGTATGTTGGGGTGGTGTCTGCATTTATTGTAGGGGTGCCACTTCCTGTTGTGGTGGTGCCTATATGCATGCTTGATTTGGTGTGTGTGACAGTTAGGGTGGTGGGGGAGTCTGGGGAAGGGGTTGTTGATGTTGTGTGTGTGGGTGTATGTTGAGCACTTGCGTACCGGTGTGTCTTGTGATGTTTATGTGTGTTGCTTCTGTATGTTGAGGTTGGTACATGCAGATGTGTCTCTGTGTTTGGGATAGGTAGGGGAATTTGTGATTTAGATTTGGAAGGGGGAGGTGGTGGGAGGATGAAATGTGGGGGGTTACAGGCTGCTGTCAGTGAGCAGGCCAGAACCCGAAAAGATCCTGTAGGCCAGACATGGCAGGCCAACCCCTGGATGGCATTCACAATGGCAGTCTAACCCACAGAGATACTCCTCAGGAGGTCAATAACCTCCTCACTCAGGGCAGCAAGGGCAATAGGGGCTGAGGTGTAAGTGCCTGTAGCAAAGGAGATGCCCACACTCTTGGGTGAGCGAGCACTGCCAACTGGGTGGGGAGCAACAGGAAGGGTGGCAATAGAATTGGGGGTGGCGGACAGGGACGGTACAGGAGTATGTCCTGATGGGTCCACCACCACTAGGGAGTAGCCACCGGAGGTAGAATCTGATGATAAGGATGCAGACCCAGTCCCCTCCATGCCACTCCCCTCACTCTCTAATCCTCTGGGTCCTTCTATGTTGGAGGTACCATAGCTAGATGCTTCCCAATTTGGATGTGCCCTGTCTCCTTCACTTGCCTGCCATGATGCTTCAAACACAAAGAGAAATAGGGTCACCAAATGTTCCTAATCAAACTTGAACAACAGTTCTGAATAGTAAACATTACTACGATGTCAAGTAGGCCCCAGCAACAAACTCCACCAAAGTGGCCCCTACGTGTACCATCCCATATGCATGCATGCCACATGAACTGTCAACAGTTGCCCACATGGAAATCAGGATCTCAGACAACTAGAATTGCATGGCTGAAGTTTTGCATTCATAGTAACCATTGAACAAGTAGGAGACCACATCACCTTCAATGCTTTGCTTCAGGGAGCATACCTCAGTTACCTGTTGTCAAGCAATAGTAGCCCAATGCCACCTGCATTCCCACAGATCCCATTCTAGGGCATGCAGACATCTATTTGTTACACACAAAAACACAGCAATAAGAAGTGGCCCTCCCAGAACATGCCATGTTGCTAACAACAGTTGAGTAGCCTGGAGATATGTCTCTAAAATCCACAACACAATGATTCAGCAAGCCCCAGGGAAATCACCACTAATGTCTAGCACACCTTACAATCACATATTCTGAATTCATCAGTAGAAGCCATCAGGCTATTGTATGTTGGGGAGACACAGAGATTTGCAAGTACCTGTAGAAAACCCTCAACAGGTTGCCTAACGGGACGCTGCATCACTATCTCCATTTTGGTCCTACAAACCCAGATGTCTGTGGAATAATAGTAGTACTCAACTACATGTAATTTCAACATAACTGCAAGTCAATCCATCATGCATGCCAACAGTCAGGTAAAAAAACCTTACCCATAACACATGTGCAGTGCACTTTGCTATATGATGCCACATCAATGGCACAAATGCACATTGTGGCTAAAAAATCTAGTCATACATGTCTTGTCCCTCATTGCTATTGCAGTTGTACATGTCAAATGACATGCAATGATGGCTGAAGATATGTGTGAACCACAAATCAATGGTGACACACTCCTGTCTGTGACACCAAATGAGATGAACTCCCATTGCAAATGTCTTATTCCACACACAGTTTGACATGCAGGTATTTGTGAGGGAATGCAGGAATCATCCCATGAACTCAAGTAGACTGTGCATGAAACAGCAGCGTACATATTTTGTCAAAAGAGAAAGGGACACATACAACATCCCTTTTGCATGCCAGCAAGCACAACAAATGTTGACAACAGTGATGGCACACAAATCATGACCATGGACATTCCCCACTAACCAAGGGATAGTACTGATCTGTAGCTGCACCCAAAGAACAATGTATGCTCTTTCACATGTATGATGGCTATCTTCACATGTGATGGCCATCTTTACATTATAGTAGTGAGGCACTAAGACCCATTGCACTCTGAAGACAAGTAGCCTCTGGGTGTTAAATGCCAAAACACTTATTTAACCAGACACATGGCTGAGGACAGTGATGATTCAGTTCCTTTTATGTGGCCTGTAACACTGAGGAGGAGTGGACTGATGCCTAGAACGTACACCCACTACAACAACAAACAGTACTTGATTGATCAATGTGCAGCGCTACATGTTGTCCCTGGAGAGAAAACTGTTTGTGGATTGTACACAGTTGTGTCCTAGGTCCCTGGGCCAATAGGGAAGTAGGCACCACATGATATATCTAGACAAACATTCACTCATCTACTGTGTCACACATGGTACATCCCTAATCATCAGGGGGAGATGGCAGAACCTAACACATTAACATGGCAATGTGACTGTCAGGATCTTGCCCTTAGTCACCACCTTGTGGCTGCTGCGCTCCCCTCAAATGCCTATCAATGTCTGGATACACTGCCAGGATGTGTGACTTTTGGGGGGGTCATTGTCCCATGTGCACCCCGCCCACATTGAGAGGACAGCCCCAGCTGGACCTCAGCAAACTTTTGGGCCCAGTGCCTCAGGTCCTCCCACCTCTTGCAACAGTGGGTGCTCCGCCAGCTGTAGACCCCCAGAGTCTGCACTTTCTGGGTGATGGCTCTCCATATCTCCTTCTTTTGATGGATATTTATCTGCATGGATGCAAAAGACAAATCAAGAGTTTAAAGTCCCACATTTTGACACAAATGTTGATTCACACACGTCAGAAACACCAAGTTAGAAATTTTTGGTTGCTCAACACATCACAGGTGTGAATCACACAAGCCAGTAAGTACAGGGACATGACCACAGACGTATATAGCCATCTGCAGACTAACTACCACTCTGCTCAGGGCCTCCAATGACTAACCAGCTCTACTGACATCAGGTAGTCCATGCTCCTGCAACATGTACTGTGATGTAAGCCAAAATGAAACACTACATATGTGGTTCTGAAAGATAAACTTCTGAGGCCTGAATGGACAAAAACATTCACACTCCGTGAGTTTGACTCATGCAGACTCTACAGTCAACTGCCGTAGTACAGACTTCAACCTTACACTTGAGTGACAATGAAGGGGCTAGCACGGTGGGTATAGAAAGTGTATTCCTATCGCATGTGTGGACATGTGGCCTACCAAATGCAGACTCATGTCACTTCATAGGGTGGGTTCTGTGGTATATACCTGTACCATAGAATACTCTTTTCGACATAGGTGTCGATGCTAGCAAGATGCATCCAATATACAAAGGTATGTATTGTCCAATTTCTGCTACGTGACCATGTCATAGCCTTACATGTCATGGCCTCCCAGGAATCAACACACTGTCTGCACTGTGGGACTGTCATCAGTGCAGTATGCCTGTTCAGGACAAATCTGACTTATGTGACGGTGGGAACAGAGTTGTGGGAGTAAGGAACCTGTTGTGAGTCAAAGTCACACAGTGACAATGATGCTAAATGCAAATATGAACTAATTCATAGATTTACCTCAATACCTATTCCTAATCAAGTCAATGGAATGAGGGTTTCAATGCAGGTTTTGCCACTAGAGCCTAATATTGGCCACATGACAGGGACTACAGGTCCACAGGGAGTGGCTACAGTGCAACAGTTGTATAGCCACAGTCACTCTCCCACAACCTGGACTATGTCCCACTCTGGGAGATACATTTGATAAGCCCTGGACTCTGCAGGCTGAGCATACAAAACAACATTTCACTTAATTTCTATCACTTCCATGCATGACCTTATACCATGTGGCCATCAGCAATTTGGCATGTGGTGTGTGTGGCATCCTGAATAGCAAAGTGAGTCAGGATATGCCTTCCAGACTGCAGTTTGGCAAAGCCAGACATGGGTTAAAAGATATGTAGTGCTAATCAAGATCATCAAATGACTCAGACAATATGCACACACAGCTCATGCTGTCATGCACATACATATCATCTAACAATTACAACCATCGTAAAGTAAAATATCTCAGTGGATGGCAGTAAAGTATTCTTTCCTAGTTATGTGCATCCCACACAAGGAGGATCTACGATTTGAAAAAACTCTCACAACACAATGTGACTGAACTTAACAAATAGTACTGACCACCATTACCTGCACCGTGTACATCCTATTGATGTCACACAGACTGCAACAAGAGGCACACAAGAAGTCTAACTGGCACACATTGTAGCCTATTTGGGGGAAAAGGGTGGTGTTGAACCGTATCAATTGTACCTATGAGATTCTTACCTGCTTCTCAGGTGAGCTATAGAGATGATCCTACAGATGTAGGACCTCATCAACAAGCCTCTTCAGCTCATCTTGGGAGAATGCAGGGACCCTATAATGTGCTAGATGTGGCAATATTGCATCCAGGGTTGAAAAACAGTAGCTCAGGTAGTGGAGGTGTTGCTGGCAGCAGTGTCAGGAGTCAAGTGGGTGAATTTGCACAACATGACGGTCATGTCTAACACGTATTGTAACAATGTTAGCCTACTGCTATGTCCGGCATGGTTGCAACTGCCTACCGTTCTGAAGACATCCACCAGCAGTGCACATGGGGCAGGCAGCTTTCCCTGCCTATGGCCCTGGCCTGAATTCAGGCCAGAGCCATAGGTAGGAAAAGCTGCCAGTTCAGGTCTCTTGTGCACAGGCCTGTCCCGTGTGCAGTGCACATGGGGCAGGCCAATGCACAACAGGCCTGGCAGCTTTCACCTCCTATGGCCCTTTCTTGAATTCAGCATAAATCAACGTACACAGGGTCCCTGACTAAATGTGGAGAGAGATCCAGGGAAAAGTTCAACGAGTAAAGAGTGTATCGCTCTCCTATTGCTCTAATTGAACCACTAGGTTTCAAGGGAGTCAGTCATATGAAATATTCATACATTTATTAATCCAAACAACAAGGTATAGATGTATATTTACATCTAAATCAAAATCCATATAGGTATTACAAAAAAATACTACCCCCCCTTTTTTCTTAAAATTGTATACTGTGAAAATTGTTCAAAACAAAGGCCATCACACGTACTCACAAAGGGACACACAGAGACAATGGACTTCAAACCATTCACCAGATATAAAAATTAACAACACCAAAAATATATAATCCCAGAATACAAAGACGTAACGTACAAAATATATATGTCACCATATTTTGTTTCAAAATGTAACAAATAATTTGAGAATGCATAGTCAAAACGGCCAAGCTGGTATATAGATCATTACCGCCCTGTTTCCAGCTATGTGTCCTGGAAAAGTATATTCAATCCATATAGTATAGGGATGGTGCCAAGACCAAGGTATAAGTTCAAGCTGAGATGATTATGTCCAGCTAATCCTTCAGATGGTGTTCTCAGTCGGGTGTAATTCTATCCATTGCGTGAGTCGTCAATCCTGCCGATGCGTGTTTCGGTGGGTCTGCACTTTCACAGGCATTCAACGATGCTTGCATCCACCTTCATCAGGGTAAATATATCCAAAATTGCACATTGCGCCATCTCTATTCATCTAAAAATTCTAACGATAAGCCAAGAGAACAAGCCCAGGCTGATAAAGGATAAAGACGAATCTTCAGAGCTGTGGATCACCAAAGCTCAAGAATTTAGTAGCCGGGCCAGACAAAAAAATGCAGCATCTTACCTCCTTCAGGGAGGTAAGATACTAAAATGCCGGAGCTAAAATATTGCTCGAGGGGAGGGATTGAGTCTTGAATTCAGGCCAGGTCCGAACTCAGCAAAAGAAAGCTCCAGTTTCAGGCCTCTTGTGCACTGGCCTGTCCTGTGTGCAAAGGATAGGCCTGTGCACAAGAGGCTTGAAACACAGTTTTCACTGCCACGACCCTCTCCTGAATGTGCCCGATCTCAAAAGCACAAAGCAGGGTCGGGCCTGGCTGACCAGGCCCAACCCTGCTTTTCACTTCCAAGGTCTGGCAAAGTCAGGACTCTGGAATTCCACAGAGTTTTTTTTTTTTAACTCCACGGAATTCCGTGGAGTCCAACTCCGTGAACTCTGCCCAGGCCTAAATGAAACAAGAGATGTGAAGTGAAGGAGTCAGTCATGGTGAATTAAATTATTGGAGTAGATGTCACACCACTGAGAGTCTGAAATACAGAGTACTCCTCCCATTGGAACTGGTAGGTGATTCAGGATCAGTCAACAGAGTGAATATGTGTCACACAAAGGAGGTCCTTTAGGAAGATGTCACTTGCTGGCAGTGGTAGGTGTCTTGCCATCACAACCTCCTGGATTCTTTGCTAGACGTTCCCGCCTGCATGAGGGGGGATCTGCTGCTACAGAGGCAGGTGTGTCTGGTGCTGGTTCTTCTTCGGGCAGGTCCTCCCTTCCAGTGGTTAGCATTGATGTTGATGTGTGTGGTATTGATGAGCCAAAGGAAGGGGTAGACTGTTGTTGAAAAGCCATGCTCAAGGGGTGTGAATGTCCCTCAGCACCCCTGTCAGGGAATCCATGTTGTTGTTGTGGGCCTCCACCTGTTACAGTATGTCTCTGTGCATATCCCTCTGTAGCTGCTTGATTTCTTAGGGTTCAGTCAGCACCTGGCCCATCATGCCTTGGGATTCATGATAGACCTCCAAAAGGTGTTTGATGGTGTCCACGCCAACAACAGGCCTGTGTCTTCATTCCACTGGCCCAGAGCATCCCTCCCACGCACCCTACCACCAGAGGTCTGTCCCCTTGCCACAGGGTGCCCTTTGCTACTTGTTCCTGGATCCTCATTTTTGGAAGTGCTGCACTGTAACTCAGGATCCAGGACTGGGTGGCACAAGATGGTAGGCACAGTGCTAGGGACAGAAATGAGGGCCAAATTGTTGCCTGTGATGTTGAGGCAAACAGACTGGGAGCTATTGATGTGGGCATAGTGATACTCACTGTTGCTGGAGTGTCTTATTCACTGAGGGCTTCATCCAGGGAGGTAGTGGCAGTTTCTTCTTTGACCTCTGTGCTCCCAGTGGCAGTTTGACCTGTTGATGTAAAACATAGAATGTTATTGGTTGTATTGCGACATCTACCTCCAATGGTTTAGTGTTAAAGTAAGCAGAGACCTTTGTACAAAGTTATGTTGCAGTTAATCCAATTATGGCAAGTAGCCATGGTATTGTATGTATTGACATGGCAGGTGAAGCATGCCAATTCATTTTGATTCAGGCAGCTGCTAAAACGTGCAGATCGTTAGTACTTGGGATGAGTTGCTGTCATGTCACTCACTCTACTACACACAATATGCACATGATATCATCCAGGTTAGTACACTTCAATTGAGAGTTGAGGAACAAGGATATTTGGACAAGTGACCACTGACTGGTGGCTGGAATTATAGAAACAGGGCTTACTAGCCTAAGCAATCATGTCACTTTCCCTACTCTACACACTATACAAATGTTATTCTCCCATGTGGGTACACTTCATTTGTGGGTTACAAAACAATGACATTTTGACAAGAGAACACTGGGCTGGTAAGTGGAGTAACAGTAACATAACCTGGCCTCAGCAGTCATTTCGCTCTCTGCACTACACACATTATACAAATGCGATCTCCTCAAGTGAGTACACTTCATTTGTGGATTACCAAACAATGGTATTTGGACAAGAGAACACTGGGCTGGTGAGTGGCCTCACCAGTCATGTCACCCCTGTACTTTACACACTTTACAAATGTGATCTTTCCAGGTGAGTACACTTCATTTGTGAGTTACCATGCAGGAGTATTTGGACAAGTGAACACTAGTCTGGTGTTTGTAGTTAGAGAAACAGTTCCTCCTGGGAGTTGCAATCAGGTCACTCTCTCTAGTACACAGACTATACAAATGTTATCCTCCCAGGTCAGTACACTTCAATTGAGAGTTAACAAACAGGGATATTTGGGCAAGTGTACACTGGGCTGGTGGTTGGATTTATAGACACAGTGCCTTCCTGGCAGTCTCAGTCAGTTTACTCCCTCTTCTTCCCACCTTTGACAAATGATGTCCTCACATGTGAGTAAACTTAAATTAATATTTACCAAACATGGGTATGTCTACAGTGAACACTGCTCTGGTGTTTGTATTTGCTGAAACAGTGCCTACTGGACATAACAGGTTATTCCCTATAATTCACACACTTGACAAATAGTATCCTCCCAGGTGAGTGAACATCAAACAGTTGCCTTTGTACAAGTGAAAACTAGTCTGGTGTTTGGAGTAAGAGAATCAGCGCCTCCTGGGAGTTGCAGGCAGATAACTCTCCTTACTATACACACTATAAAAATGTGTATTGCATATTTATATGCAGACTGCAAATGGTTTTGGCATACATCTACCTGTTGAGACATACCATGAGTCCTGTTATTATTATTGTATATTGAAAGACATACAAACCCCATTTGTACATATGGCATGTGATGGGTCTTGGTAGCTGTGATGTTGGGTCCAACAATACAGATTGACAGTGTTAACATTCAGATACTCTGGGTAGTGAACTTTGGGTGGGGTACAAGAACAGGACAGTGGCCAAATCCGAGCTGTGAGCATGCATGACACATCATTTTGTTACCTTTTTGAGCGTTGTGTCTTACCAGACTCCACTCCCCCAGGATTCCTCTCAAGCCCTCATGGTCCAGGATGGACATGACTTTCTATTTCCAGGGAGGGAGATGTATTGGGGCTCTGGGAGGGCCCCCACCAGTCTTCTTGGCCTGCATCTGGTGCCTGAAGACCAGGGAATGGACCTTGCCCCTAAGGTCATTCCACCTCTTCCTGATGTCCTCCCTTGTGCGCAGGGTGGTTCCTACAGCATTTACCCGGTTGACTACACTGACCCACATTTCGAATTTCCTACTGTGCTGGACTTGTGCTTCAAACACTTGTTTCTCTACTCTTATGATTTAATCCATGGATGAAAGTGACTTACTTAACAGGAGAAGTGCAAAAGGGTGTGAATGGACAAAAGTGTGTGCAGGGTATTCAATGGGATGGTCAAAAAGGGGTGCCTAATCTATGAAGTGTATGTGAAATAAGGTGCTCTGGCTTCTGTGTTTTGCATTGGAAATGCAAAAGATTATGGTCTGGGAATGGGTGTGTTTTATCGTGTCCTTTGCAGGTGTGTCTTCTATGGTAATGTGTGTCAGCTGTGTTTGTTTAAAATTCATTAAATGTGCAGTTGTCTATTACTTTGCTGACCGCGAAATGCAGTGGTTAGGACCACCTTTGGCTGACCACCATGAGGGGTCTACCACGGGGACTATGTGCTTTTAATATGCTCAGTGGTTGGCTGCGGTGCTGTCAGCGCTGGAGGTCGGACTGCCTATTTTGAGGCCCCCACGCAACTAGTGATCTGACACTTTTTGCTTGGTGGTCACTGGTCCTGCCTATGTAACTCAAAATAGGGCAGTCTGAAAGAAAACTGCCATGGAGGTCTTTTCAGGACCATCACCATGCCGATCTGGCGGTCCAGCCGCCAAACTCGTAATGAGGCTCTATATCAGTTAGTACTTTACAAGTGCAAGTGGATGGGGCAGAGTCCAACGCTCAGGGAAGATGCCATCTCCCTTAGAGAGTTCCCAAGTCAGCAGTGCCATTTTGAGATCCCCTCCTACTATGAGGAGCAAGGTGACGCTATTTCAGGTAGGGACCTTTCACTGACTCACCTGGAAGGCCAACGGAATGGCTCTGGACCTTTTGAGATCAGCCATACTGCTTCTTGCTGATGGTTTATGGCCTCGGTTCCTTACCCTGCTGTCCCACTATGACACAGTCTACAAGCAGCCTGGGCTACCTGTCTACAGGGTGCTTCCTCTTAGTTTACAAACTACTGCCTAAATGTTGCAGCAGGTCTGATAACTTATCTTCATGGAGGTGATGACCTGTGCTGTCTAGCTTGCTCTAAAACCCAGACTGACAGACTCACCCTCCGTATGCACAAACCATTACCTGAGGGCCTGGAGGTTCAGAGGTAACACCTCACCATATTGTACGCAGGAGAAGGTGGACACAGTGTAGCTTGTGGACCAGCGAAGGGACCTCGCTCTTGATTCATGACAGCGAGCAGGGGTCATACAGGAGAGTGGCAGATATTGTCCCACTCAATATCCCAACAGTGACTGCTGGCCTGTGGTGCCAGTTCCTTACCACCCATCTCAGATACGGCCATTCTTGAGAGTGTCAACTTGGGAGATTACTCTGCAATGTAGGCCAAAGGCCCGATTCTCTCTATTGCTGCTCCTTGCCTGGGCCATCCGCTGAAGTGTTGAGCTAGACACCAAGTACTATAGTACATTAGATAATGGGCTGTCCCCTCGTGGATCTGTACTATGATGGACCTTTGCTACAGTCCCTTCTTGGGATCTCTCTTCTCGTTCTTGCCCCTTATAGCCTTTCATGGATCAGCCGCTTGAACCCTCTATACCCACCTGGCCACTGGTCCTTCCCTGTAAATGTTCCCTGCAAGGGAGGACGTTGATTACCTCACTACTGTGAAGTGGCCTGAGTGGATAATTCTTTATCCATCTGCAGGTATATCCACACCTTATTACCTTCCCTCAGCTTTTTGTGAATACGCAGAAAGTATTCTGCTGGCCCTCAAATTCCCCCACTGTGCCATCACCTCCTTTGATACCTGATGTTGAAATCCTTCCGGCAACTTCCTTTTACTGAAGGTGATGTGGGAAAACAGAAGATGGCAAAGACACAGACTCCAGACATGACACAGCCCTAGAAGCTCTCCGTTCCTAAAACCACTATGAAATAGATTGCTGACACCATCTCCAAGGCCACAATGGGCATGCAATCTATTCACCACTATCTGACCTCCTTCAAGGTCTATCTCACTGAAGCAGAATCATGAATGAACAGAATTGAACGTCAACTATCCTCTGCGGTAGACTACAAACAAGATCATTGGTACCTCCAAAAAAGATTGTTGAGTTGAAGGAATGGAATAGGCATGACAACCTCAGTTTTTCAAGGGTTCCAAAGAAAATAGAAGAGTTCCTTTGATACTTCATGCTGGCTATAGTTGACTTTTAACCCCCCATTGGAATTCCAGAGAGCCCACAATTCCAGAGAGCCCACCGCTTCTTGCTGATGGTCTATGGCCTCGGTTCCTTACCCTGCTGTCCCACTATGACACAGTCTACAAGCAGCCTGGGCTACCTGTCTACAGGGTGCTTCCTCTTAATTTACAAACTACTGCCTAAATGTTGCAGCAGGTCTGATAACTTATCTTCATGGAGGTGATGACCTGTGCTGTCTAGCTTGCTCTAAAACCCAGACTGACAGACTCACCCTCCGTATGCACAAACCATTACCTGAGGGCCTGGAGGTTCAGAGGTAACACCTCACCATATTGTACGCAGGAGAAGGTGGACACAGTGGAGCTTGTGGACCAGCGAAGGGACCTCGCTCTTGATTCATGACAGCGAGCAGGGGTCATACAGGAGAGTGGCAGATATTGTCCCACTCAATATCCCAACAGTGACTGCTGGCCTGTGGTGCCAGTTCCTTACCACCCATCTCAGATACGGCCATTCTTGAGAGTGTCAACTTGGGAGATTACTCTGCAATGTAGGCCAAAGGCCCGATTCTCTCTATTGCTGCTCCTTGCCTGGGCCATCCGCCGAAGTGTTGAGCTAGACACCAAGTACTATAGTACATTAGATAATGGGCTGTCCCCTTGTGGATCTGTACTATGATGGACCTTTGCTACAGTCCCTTCTTGGGATCTCTCTTCTCGTTCTTGCCCCTTATAGCCTTGCATGGATCAGTCGCTTGAACCCTCTATACCCACATGGCCACTGGTCCTTCCCTGTAAATGTTCCCTGCAAGGGAGGACGTTGATTACCTCACTACTGTGAAGTGGCCTGAGTGGATAATTCTTTATCCATCTGCAGGTATATCCACACCTTATTACCTTCCCTCAGCTTTTTGTGAATACGCAGAAAGTATTCTGCTGGCCCTCAAATTCCCCCACTGTGCCATCACCTCCTTTGATACCTGATGTTGAAATCCTTCAGGCAACTTCCTTTTACTGAAGGTGATGTGGGAAAACAGAAGATGGCAAAGACACAGACTCCAGACATGACACAGCCCTAGAAGCTCTCCGTTCCTAAAACCACTATGAAATAGATTGCTGACACCATCTCTAAGGCCACAATGGGCATGCAATCTATTCTCCACTATCTGACCTCCTTCAAGGTCTATCTCACTGAAGCAGAATCATGAATGAACAGAATTGAACGTCAACTATCCTCTGTGGTAGACTACGAACAAGATCATTGGTACCTCCAAAAAAGATTGTTGAGTTGAAGGAATGGAATAGGCATGACAACCTCAGTTTTTCAAGGGTTCCAAAGAAAATAGAAGAGTTCCTTTGATACTTCATGCTGGCTATAGTTGACTTTTAACCCCCCATTGGAATTCCAGAGAGCCCACAATTCCAGAGAGCTCACCGCTTCTTGCTGATGGTCTATGGCCTCGGTTCCTTACCCTGCTGTCCCACTATGACACAGTCTACAAGCAGCCTGGGCTACCTGTCTACAGGGTGCTTCCTCTTAGTTACAAACCACTGCCTAAATGTTGCAGCAGGTCTGATAACTTATCTTCATGGAGGTGATGACCTGTGCTGTCTAGCTTGCTCTAAAACCCAGACTGACAGACTCACCCTCCGTATGCACAAACCATTACCTGAGGGCCTGGAGGTTCAGACGTAACACCTCACCATATTGTACGCAGGAGAAGGTGGACACAGTGTAGCTTGTGGACCAGCGAAGGGACCTCGCTCTTGATTCATGACAGCGAGCAGGGGTCATACAGGAGAGTGGCAGATATTGTCCCACTCAATATCCCAACAGTGACAGCTGGCCTGTGGTGCCAGTTCCTTACCACCCATCTCAGATACGGCCATTCTTGAGAGTGTCAACTTGGGAGATTACTCAGCAATGTAGGCCAAAGGCCCGATTCTCTCTATTGCTGCTCCTTGCCTGGGCCATCCGCCGAAGTGTTGAGCTAGACACCAAGTACTATAGTACATTAGATAATGGGCTGTCCCCTCGTGGATCTGTACTATGATGGACCTTTGCTACAGTCCCTTCTTGGGATCTCTCTTCTCGTTCTTGCCCCTGATAGCCTTGCATGGATCAGTCGCTTGAACCCTCTATACCCACCTGGCCACTGGTCCTTCCCTGTAAATGTTCCCTGCAAGGGAGGACGTTGATTACCTCACTACTGTGAAGTGGCCTGAGTGGATAATTCTTTATCCATCTGCAGGTATATCCACACCTTATTACCTTCCCTCAGCTTTTTGTGAATACGTAGAAAGTATTCTGCTGGCCCTCAAATTCCCCCACTGTGCCATCAGCTCCTTTGATACCTGATGTTGAAATCCTTCAGGCAACTTCCTTTTACTGAAGGTGATGTGGGAAAACAGAAGATGGCAAAGACACAGACTCCAGACATGACACAGCCCTAGAAGCTCTCCGTTCCTAAAACCACTATGAAATAGATTGCTGACACCATCTCCAAGGCCACAATGGGCATGCAATCTATTCACCACTATCTGACCTCCTTCAAGGTCTATCTCACTGAAGCAGAATCATGAATGAACAGAATTGAACGTCAACTATCCTCTGCGGTAGACTACAAACAAGATCATTGGTACCTCCAAAAAAGATTGTTGAGTTGAAGGAATGGAATAGGCATGACAACCTCAGTTTTTCAAGGGTTCCAAAGAAAATAGAAGAGTTCCTTTGATACTTCATGCTGGCTATAGTTGACTTTTAACCCCCCATTGGAATTCCAGAGAGCCCACAATTCCAGAGAGCCCACCGCTTCTTGCTGATGGTCTATGGCCTCGGTTCCTTACCCTGCTGTCCCACTATGACACAGTCTACAAGCAGCCTGGGCTACCTGTCTACAGGGTGCTTCCTCTTAATTTACAAACTACTGCCTAAATGTTGCAGCAGGTCTGATAACTTATCTTCATGGAGGTGATGACCTGTGCTGTCTAGCTTGCTCTAAAACCCAGACTGACAGACTCACCCTCCGTATGCACAAACCATTACCTGAGGGCCTGGAGGTTCAGAGGTAACACCTCACCATATTGTACGCAGGAGAATGTGGACACAGTGGAGCTTGTGGACCAGCGAAGGGACCTCGCTCTTGATTCATGACAGCGAGCAGGGGTCATACAGGAGAGTGGCAGATATTGTCCCACTCAATATCCCAACAGTGACTGCTGGCCTGTGGTGCCAGTTCCTTACCACCCATCTCAGATACGGCCATTCTTGAGAGTGTCAACTTGGGAGATTACTCTGCAATGTAGGCCAAAGGCCCGATTCTCTCTATTGCTGCTCCTTGCCTGGGCCATCCGCCGAAGTGTTGAGCTAGACACCAAGTACTATAGTACATTAGATAATGGGCTGTCCCCTTGTGGATCTGTACTATGATGGACCTTTGCTACAGTCCCTTCTTGGGATCTCTCTTCTCGTTCTTGCCCCTTATAGCCTTGCATGGATCAGTCGCTTGAACCCTCTATACCCACATGGCCACTGGTCCTTCCCTGTAAATGTTCCCTGCAAGGGAGGACGTTGATTACCTCACTACTGTGAAGTGGCCTGAGTGGATAATTCTTTATCCATCTGCAGGTATATCCACACCTTATTACCTTCCCTCAGCTTTTTGTGAATACGCAGAAAGTATTCTGCTGGCCCTCAAATTCCCCCACTGTGCCATCACCTCCTTTGATACCTGATGTTGAAATCCTTCAGGCAACTTCCTTTTACTGAAGGTGATGTGGGAAAACAGAAGATGGCAAAGACACAGACTCCAGACATGACACAGCCCTAGAAGCTCTCCGTTCCTAAAACCACTATGAAATAGATTGCTGACACCATCTCTAAGGCCACAATGGGCATGCAATCTATTCTCCACTATCTGACCTCCTTCAAGGTCTATCTCACTGAAGCAGAATCATGAATGAACAGAATTGAACGTCAACTATCCTCTGTGGTAGACTACGAACAAGATCATTGGTACCTCCAAAAAAGATTGTTGAGTTGAAGGAATGGAATAGGCATGACAACCTCAGTTTTTCAAGGGTTCCAAAGAAAATAGAAGAGTTCCTTTGATACTTCATGCTGGCTATAGTTGACTTTTAACCCCCCATTGGAATTCCAGAGAGCCCACAATTCCAGAGAGCTCACCGCTTCTTGCTGATGGTCTATGGCCTCGGTTCCTTACCCTGCTGTCCCACTATGACACAGTCTACAAGCAGCCTGGGCTACCTGTCTACAGGGTGCTTCCTCTTAGTTACAAACCACTGCCTAAATGTTGCAGCAGGTCTGATAACTTATCTTCATGGAGGTGATGACCTGTGCTGTCTAGCTTGCTCTAAAACCCAGACTGACAGACTCACCCTCCGTATGCACAAACCATTACCTGAGGGCCTGGAGGTTCAGACGTAACACCTCACCATATTGTACGCAGGAGAAGGTGGACACAGTGTAGCTTGTGGACCAGCGAAGGGACCTCGCTCTTGATTCATGACAGCGAGCAGGGGTCATACAGGAGAGTGGCAGATATTGTCCCACTCAATATCCCAACAGTGACAGCTGGCCTGTGGTGCCAGTTCCTTACCACCCATCTCAGATACGGCCATTCTTGAGAGTGTCAACTTGGGAGATTACTCAGCAATGTAGGCCAAAGGCCCGATTCTCTCTATTGCTGCTCCTTGCCTGGGCCATCCGCCGAAGTGTTGAGCTAGACACCAAGTACTATAGTACATTAGATAATGGGCTGTCCCCTCGTGGATCTGTACTATGATGGACCTTTGCTACAGTCCCTTCTTGGGATCTCTCTTCTCGTTCTTGCCCCTGATAGCCTTGCATGGATCAGTCGCTTGAACCCTCTATACCCACCTGGCCACTGGTCCTTCCCTGTAAATGTTCCCTGCAAGGGAGGACGTTGATTACCTCACTACTGTGAAGTGGCCTGAGTGGATAATTCTTTATCCATCTGCAGGTATATCCACACCTTATTACCTTCCCTCAGCTTTTTGTGAATACGTAGAAAGTATTCTGCTGGCCCTCAAATTCCCCCACTGTGCCATCAGCTCCTTTGATACCTGATGTTGAAATCCTTCAGGCAACTTCCTTTTACTGAAGGTGATGTGGGAAAACAGAAGATGGCAAAGACACAGACTCCAGACATGACACAGCCCTAGAAGCTCTCCGTTCCTAAAACCACTATGAAATAGATTGCTGACACCATCTCCAAGGCCATAATGGGCATGCAATCTATTCACCACTATCTGACCTCCTTCAAGGTCTATCTCACTGAAGCAGAATCATGACTGAACAGAATTGAACGTCAACTATCCTCTGCGGTAGACTACGAACAAGATCATTGGTACCTCCAAAAAAGATTGTTGAGTTGAAGGAATGGAATAGGCATGACAACCTCAGTTTTTCAAGGGTTCCAAAGAAAATAGAAGAGTTCCTTTGATACTTCATGCTGGCTATAGTTGACTTTTAACCACCATTGGAATTCCAGAGAGCTCACCACTTCCACTCCCACCAACTGCAGGAGCAGAACAGACAATGTCAAATCATTGCATATTTCTTATTAGAGCGGCAGGCCAAGGCTGTGCTCTTAAAGGCTTAACGACATGGCCCACTGTTCCACAAGGCACATAAAATTTACATCTCAAATTACTTTTTGCAGGATACTCTGATCCTTTGAAAAACGTTTCTTGTTAAACCTGGCCTCTTGGGAATGGTTTCCCCTAACCTCTTGCCCTCAGACTGCCTGTTTTTGCTGACTTCTGACCTTAGGATTCTGTGCACTGTACCACTGCTGACCAGTGCTTAAGTGATTGTTCTCTTTCCATAAAACTTAGTAACGTTGATAAATACCCAACTGGCATATTTAGTTTACTTATAAGTCCCTAGTAAAGTGCACTACCTGTGGCCAGGGCCTGTAAATTAAATGCTGCTAGTGGGCCTGCACCTCTGTTTAGGACACCCACTTATGTAGCCTCAGACCTGCCATCACAGAGCCTGTGTATGCAGTTTTGAACTGCCATTTCAAACTGGACAAATAAACCTTTTGCCAGGCCTAACCCTTTAATAAACACATAATTCACCTCCTAGGGAAGGCCCTGAACAGCTCAGAGGCCAGTGCGCAATGCATTTAAAAAGTAGGATATGCCTTTTTAGGTTTTAAAAGTCCTTGTGGTGAAAAACTCTTACATACATTTTTCCCCACTTCTAGGCCTGTTTCTTCCATAGATTTACATTGGAAATGCCTCATAGCACATAATTAGAATGATTTCCAAATAGGAAAAGATAACCCCTTCAAGTCAATTTTAAACTTATGGTGAAGTCAGATTTAAAATTGCAATTCTGAAAATGCCACTTCTAGAAAACCATTTTGTGCCTTCAGCCTGTCTCTGGTCACATGACTGGGTATAGTTAACAGTTGGACTTTGTGTATTCCTCCTAAACAGGATGGGCCATCCTAGGCAGGAAGGGAGGGAGGAACTGGACACAACCTCATTTACTCTGAATAGTCTGTGTCCCCACACAAAGGGCTGCATTTCCTCTGTAGTTAGACTCGAGTGAGGGCAGGGAAGGCAGGACATCTGTGCACTTCAGAGCCATGTCTTTGAGGTTTCCCTGAAGTTGAACCTCAGACACCACCACTTCAGTATACTTCTGGACCTGTGGATGCTCTGCCAGAAAAAAGGACAGATGTGCTGCTGAAGAACTGTCACACTACTGGACTGCACTCAGCTGGACTCCTGCTTTGCTGCTCTGATCAGTTGCCTGATACCCTCTTGCCTCGGGATGAGAAGGACTGGACCTACATTTCTCCAACCCAGAATACAGAATGGCACCAAGGCTAGTTGGCTGACCTTCTGATCTGAAGATTCAGGGACTTAAAAGGCTTCCAATCAGCCAGCTTCTGCTTCTAGACTCTGCCGTTTGTGAGTCTACTCTACCAAGTGGTGTCACCCCAGTCCTGGACTCTTTGAGGTGCGCCTAAGGTGCTTCACAGTGGAACTGGTGTATCCTCTCTGCTGAACGATGCATCTTTGAACAGAACTGATGCATCACCACTAATGCATGGGTTTGACCTAGCACAAAAGTCTTGTATCACCACAGCATCCTTCATCTTGGTTTCGACATATCACCTTCAGAACCTTTGCTGTGTAACACTTCCATTGAGCAGATCCTTGCATCTTTCTTTGACATCATGCTCAATGACAATGCCAAAGCTCCCTATCAGAGTCTCACTGCTCATTGGAACTGAAGCTTCGCCTCAGTTATGCAACACATCACTGACACCAGCCTTCACATCTCAAGCCCCATCAACAGGTTCCCGCACGATGACAGAACAGGACCTTGCACCGCAGCTTTGCCGCATCTCAGAACCAACACATCACATCGGCTGTACAACTCATCTTCGCCTCGGATCAACACAATGCTCCTGAACCAGGATTTAAGGTACTTTGTCCAACAGGCCTACCTGGGTCTCTGTAGCTTGCCAGTGTTCCTTCACTGTTGGCCAAAACTTTTGACTTTGTCCAAATCTGGTGGGGTCAGTTATCCCCAGTTGGCGCTTATTCCTTCTAAGCACTATTCTACAGTTTATTCTTTAAAAATGTGTAACTCAAGTTCTACTGATTGGATTTTTGTCATTCAGGCCGGTCTTGTTGTATTTATTAAACTAAGTTGTATTTTGTGCAGTGTTTTCAATGTGTTAGTCTTTAAAGTGTTGCAGAAACTTTACACGTTGCCTTCAAGTTAAGCCTGACTGCTCTGAGCCAAGCTACAAGAAGGTGAATACAGGTTAATTAGGAGTTTACTTGTGGCTTACCCTGACAAGAACTGTGGTTGGTGCTTTACCAGGACTCACATCTCAGTCAACCAATAACCCAATTTTTCACATATCTCCAACTGCACCCCTGCCTTAAATGCATAAATATCAAGGCCTTCTCAACCCAGCCATGATACTTATGCCGCATGGCAACAACAATACAGAATTCACTGACCCAAGAAAACTGGAAGGTTTCATGTATTCTTTGACCCTGTCAGGGATGGAGGTTGACCAAATTGATGTCCAACATGCCATCCTAGCCTAGTACCCTGGAGGTTGAGCACTGCCATGGGGAGGAGGTCATCATCCATTGGTCTGGCAGGCCAAAACAGAGATTGACTAACAAGGACCCCCATGTCCGAGATAAGTCCAAATCTCCTCTATAGTCCACTGTACCTCTTTGATCTTATCTATCGGTTACTACCATACTTGGTCCATGGAACTGTTCCTCACTTCTGCCCCGCCTCTCCGGATACTTCTCTTCCATTGATGCTTATACATGTGGCTGGCCCCGACAATTTAAATGGGTGACCCCCATGGGATCACCACGCCCCTTGGCCCCTTCTCCTACCTGACGACAGAGTATACACTGACCTGTCTCAGGTCACTTTTACAGGTATTAAACCCCCAGAATGTCTGCCAACATACACACCATTCTCCTCTGTCCAGTCCAGCACCAAACTGAATGCCACAAGGAACTCTACTCCCCTTTAATTTGTCTCTCTGAATATTAATGACTTGTCGGTGAACATCGGAAGGGGGACTACAAATCCCAGACTGCTCTAGGCCCCAGGAGGGGGATATTTCACTGCACCAGCTGCCCCTAATCACCTCGCCAGCAGCCTTATAAAGCTCCAGGTGGACAACACAGGGTGGGATGCGCTGAACATTGGAAGGGGGACTAGGAGTCCCAGATTGCTCTAAGCCCCCAGGAGGCGGCCATTTCACTGCACCAGCTTCCCCTAATCACCTCGCAAGCAGAGCTATAAAGCACCAGGGGAACAACGCAGCGCGGGCGTGCTGGACATTGGAAGGGGAACTACGAGTCCCAGACTGCTCTACGCCCCAGGAGGCAGCCATTTTACTGCACCAGCTGCCTGTAATAACCTTGCAAGCAGCGCTATAAAGCACAAGGGGGACAACGCTGTGTGGGCTGTGCCCGGTCAAAGCCCAGGCCAAGGGCCAGCCCATCCACGCACATCAGAGCCAGAAGGAGGCTGGGCTACCCCTTCAACATTCATCATTAAGAACTTGGCAAATCGACGGGGGCACATTATATCCTACATCAGTCCAGGCCACAGGGGAAGCTGCGACCGGTGGGGCACTGAATGATCTCCGCTTCCGGCAGTTGGGGGCCACAGAAGAGGCTTGGCTGGGCCCACTTATTCGATCCTTATTTGTAATCTCATGAGCAGTGGGAAGCATGCTGGGAGATAAGTGTTTGAGCCTCTGGTTGGTGCTTACTGGGACCCCTTACTTTAATCTCTCAGCATAGCTCGAGCTAAGACATCTTGTCGTAAGACAACTAGCAAGGCCGCCCGGGCCTACGAACTCTATAGGTCAAGTAGGTCCCTGCAAGTCGAGCATGGACAAATTTATAGTAAGGTATGTGGGGATAATCAATAAGAAAATTGAGCTGATAAAGCGTCGGCTTTCTACATCCTCCCTACGTTCCCCGCACCTGGGGGTGCTGGGGGCCTCATTAATAGGAGCTTCTAATGATGAAGAACTGGTTGGAAGGGGAGATAGTAGTGAAGTGATGCCCTGTGATGACCCTGTGGCAGTTGGGATTCTGGGGGACGAGGACGAGACAGATCAGGCTCAGAGGCAGGAGTACGGGCCCCTCTGAGTTTGAAGCCCTGAATTTAGTTCCTACAAATAATACAGGTGATGTGCTGGTAACAAGAGAGAAGAGGACATGACCAGATACTGAAAGGAATGATAATCGCTTAATTTGTGGTAGTATCCAGTTGGCAGCCCAACGCTCTACTCCTTCCAAAAGAGGGGCAGCCCAATGCTCCATCCATTCTAAAAAAAAAGGGACAGGTAATGGGAAGTGGCAGAGGTGAGGACAGGCTGAGGGGCAGATGTTTTTACAGATGGAAAAAAATTATGTAGCATCCTTGTCTTAAAATAGCAACCTCTAATTGAGCATCTCAACTCGATAGAGGCTATGGGTAAAAGATTTGAGTTTAGCCATGACAACAGAGATCCCTTTACCAAGCCTAGGGAGGGAGGTTGTGGCAGGACCCATGAGCCAGGTGGAATCACTGACACCTAGAAAGCATGCCTGGGAGGGAATGGAGAGGAATCATTGATCCACCAAACAAGTAAAGGAAGAGGTCCACCTGTATTTAATGAACCCCCTAAGGGACTTTTCCAACACCCAAGTAGTGGACACCATGTGGGTGATGAGGAAGGGGTAGGAGACTGTGGCAGTGGATCTGAGTAAGCTGGATCTTTGTGTTTGCGTATTGACACCTCTGATATACAACCTAGCATTCCTGCAGAGTGTACCCCTTACATTATCATCCTAGAGAATGTTCCTTGGTTACCTAGAGGAACAAGTGAGTCGCATAATTCATTACTAAATAAAGTTGCACACTGGTTACGGAAACAGTCAGGCTGGCCACAGGCCTTCTGTGAGCAAATTCTCACTACCCGAGGGTGGCATGGGTGGATCCTCCGCTAAATGCTTCACATGGGTTTTGTATAATTTTGAACTTCAAGTCACCTAGCAGTGTCCAATCCCTGTGAAATATGATTGGTGCTAAAAACCAAGTGAATGGGGGTATTCAAGTGTTACCCCAGGTTTTTTTTGTATCCCCCAGTAGCAAGGGGTTTTGGGAATACACTGTCCAGGGGTATACAGCATACCACCTTTAAGTACCTATTCGGAACCGTTATTACCCACTATCTATACTAGACCAGTTAAGCTGACTAGGTTGTTTGGGGTTACGGAAGGACAGGGGAACTCTTACACCCCAAGGACCAGCTGTCACTGAATCAACCATAGAGGCTCCCGTAGGAGGCCATCTTGTATATCGATGGGGGATTGAACAAAGGGATGATCCTCCCGAAAAGGTGGCTGAATACAGGACAAATTTATCACTAATCTCCTAGAATATGGCGGGGGTGAACCCTAAGGTAGCTTTCAAAGCGTGGGACTGCCTTATAGGGAAATATGATGTCTGTGTGTTCCAAGAAACATGGACTGTTAACAAGGTCTTTGTTAGAGGATTTATCACTTATAGCGTTGAGGCCCGCCAACAAGGAAAATGGGCCGGGCAGTGGGGGGACTTATGATTTTGGACGGTGTTAAAGCTGCGGTAATACCGCAAACAGGCCGGCGGACAAAAAAAGGGAATTACGACCCTGGCGGAAACCGCCAACTAAGACAGACACTTTAACACACCGCCCGCCACGGCGGTACAGACAAACAGTGCAGTGGTCACCGCCAACAGACAGGCGGAAGACAATGTACCGCCCACACTATCACAACACACCAATCCGCCACCTTTTCCGGGGCGGATTCACCGTGGATAAAAACACGGCGGAAACAGCTTTTGCTATGGGAAAACACTCACCTCAACACATCCCACGAGGAACGAGGACACCATGGAGCCAGAACTACAAATCTTACCTGCCCTTGCATTCCTGGTCATCTACGACCAACAGCGACGTAGGCGCAGAACATACCGGTGAGTACTGCACCTACGACACGGGGAGGGGGGAGGCAAAAGTTACGGGGACACCCACCAAACACCCCCACCCTCGCATATTACAACATACACACCAATGCATTCACAAAAATCACATGAACAACCCACAATCCCCCCAGAAGAATGCAAAGACAAAGCGAATAGCGGTCAAACTTTGTATAGTGCCAATATACTACTCATTAAAAAATATACGGATATATATCACAAAATCTGTCAAAAATAAATGTACAATACAAGAAGTAGTGCAGATATGTACACAATAATGTCCGTGCACCAACAGTCCAAAAATGCATGGGCGACGCCCACAATAGATACCTGACCAAAATCCGAGAGAACACTGCCGGGGCATCAGATAGAAACAATACAGGCACCTCAGGGGGAAGGGGAGGGGGGGCACCTCAGCCAGATGAATGCAAAGCCAGATCCACGACGGGGCTCCATGCCCATTGATGTATCCTGGGGAGTGCAAAGCCACAGTCCCTCAAGTCACTTCAGTGGGTGGGTTGCCCACTGTGCCATCCTGGGGAGTGCAAAGCCACAGTCTCTCAAGTCTCTACAGTGGGTGGCTTGCCCACTGTTACATCCTGGGGAGTGCAAAGCCACAGTCTTTCAAGTCTCTACAGTGGGTGGGTTGCCCACTGTCACATCCTGGGAGTGCAAAGCCACAGTCTCTCAACTCTCTACAGTGGGTGGGTTGCCCACTGTGCCATTCTGGGGAGTGCAAAGACACATCTTCGCAAGTAGATGCAGTTCTCTACTGGTACTGGGTGGGACTGGTGCCCAGACTGGATGAGTCTCCCCGTGAAAGTACATGTCCTGTCACAGTCCCAGCTGCACATGGGAGAACAATGCCTGATGTGCCGGACTATTCATACCCACACGGTCCTTGCCCTGTTCAGCGGTCTTCACCATGCCGGTCTTGGCCTTGTTCAGCGGTCTTCACCATGGCAGTCTTTGCCCTGTTCAGCGGTCTTTACCATGGCGGTCTTGGCCTTGTTCAGCGGCGCTTTGCCATGGCAGTCTTTGGCCGGTTCAGCGGTGCTTTGCCATGGCAGTCTTTGGCCTGTTCAGCGGTGCTTTGCCATGGCGGTCTTTGCCCTGTTCAGCGGTCTTCACCATGGCGGTCTTGGCCTTGTTCAGCGGTGCTTTGCCATGGCCGTCTTGGCCTTGTTCAGCGGTGCTTTGCCATGGCAGTCTTTAGCCTGTTCAGCGGTGCTTTGCCATGGCAGTCTTTGGCCTGTTCAGCGGTGCTTTGCCATGGCGGTCTTGGCCTTGTTCAGCGGTGCTTTGCCATGGCAGTCTTTGGCCTGTTCAGCGGTGCTTTGCCATGGCGGTCTTTGCCCTGTTCAGCGGTCTTCACCATGGCGGTCTTAGCCTTGTTCAGCGGTGCTTTGCCATGGCGGTCTTTGCCCTGTTCAGCGGTCTTCACCATGGCGGTCTTAGCCTTGTTCAGCGGGGCTTTGCCATGGCGGTCTTTGCCCTGTTCAGCGGTCTTCACCATGGCGGTCTTGGCCTTGTTCAGCAGTGCTTTGCCATGGCAGTCTTTGCCCTGTTCTGCGGTCTTCACTATGGCGGTCTTGGCCTTGTTCAGCAGTGCTTTGCCATGGCGGTTCTGGTACGGATATTGGTGTGTGGCATGACGATCTCCACACTGGACATTGGTGTGTGGCATGACAAACTCCACACTGGAGATTGGTTTGTGGCATGACGAACTCCACACTGGACGTTGGTGTGTGACATGACGAACTCCACACTGGACGTTGGTGTGTGGCATGACGAACTCCACACTGGACGTTGGTGTGTGGCATGACGAACTCCACACTGGACATTGGTGTGTGGCTTGACGTTCCATCATTGTCCAGCGGGGCTGTGGGATTCTGGACCCTCCTGGGCTGTGACTCCGGCGGTGGCGGTGGTCTCCTGACCAGTAACGATACTTGAGTCCTCCTGGGCTGTGACTCCGGCGGTGGCGGTGGTCTCCTGACCAGTAACGGTACTTGAGCCCTCCTGGGCTGTGACTCCGGCGGTGGCCTCCTGACCAGTAACGATACTTGAGCCCTCCTGGGCTGTGACTGCGGCGGTGGCGGTGGTCTCCTGACCAGTAACGATACTTGAGCCCTCCTGGGCTGTGACTCCGGCAGTGGCGGTGGTCTCCTGACCAGTAACGATACTTGAGCCCTCCTGGGCTGTGACTCCGGCAGTGGCGTGGTCTCCTGACCAGTGACGATACTTGGGCCCTCCTGGGCTGTGACTCTGGCGGTGGTCTCTGGACCAGTGACGATACTTGGGCCCTCCTGGGTTGTGACTCTGGCAGTGGTCTCTGGACCAGTGACGATACTTGGGCCCTCCTGGGCTGTGACTCTGGCGGTGGTCTCTGGACCAGTGACGATACTTGGGCCCTCCTGGGCTATGACTCTGGCGGTGGTCTCTGGACCAGTGACGATACTTGGGCCCTCCTGGGCTGTGACTCTGGCGGTGGTCTCTGGACCAGTGACGATACTTGGGCCCTCCTGGGCTATGACTGACGATACTTGGGCCCTCCTGGGCTGTGACTCAGGCGGTGGTCTCTGGACCAGTGACGATACTTGGGCCCTCCTGGGCTATGACTGACGATACTTGGGCCCTCCTGGGCTGTGACTCTGGCGGTGGTCTCTGGACCAGTGACGATACTTGGGCCCTCCTGGGCTGTGACTCTGGCGGTGGTCTCCTGACCAGTAACGACGGTGCTGGTGGTTGTGTCTGGTGATGATGGCGCACTTCTCCGCCGTGACACTCACAACAGGTTGGGGAGACTTCCTCGGGTCCTTCCCCACCTTCTTTTGAGTATAGATTACTCACCAATCGCCTTGGATCTTATTTCACTGTTTGTCCCACCAGGAGTCTTGACACGGTCCCGTCGTCCACTCTCCAATTTCGGAGCCTTTACAGGGGGTGGGCTGACAGTGCCTTGGCTCCGGGTCCTACTGCCTGCCCTGGTGGACGGGGCACTCCAAAAACCTGGTACACGCACCACTGGTACTGGAGGCTTTTTGGCTGAGGCGCTACGACGGGACTGATGAATTGGAGGGGGGGTGGGGGCAAAAAGGTCAATTTGACATAGGGACAGTTTCTGACGTACACTGGGATGGGTAGCTGGAGGGGCTCTGGGAGTGGAGGAAGAGGAGATGGTTGTAGGAGGTGTCACTTTAGCTGTTTTGGGTGCAGGTGCAGGTACTGGAGGCTGTCGTGAGGTGGATGGATGTTGGGTGAGTGATTGCCGGCGTTTGTGTACTTTGGGAAGGAGAGTCACAGACACACTGGGAGAGGACACAGGGGACGTGTATATGGCAGTGGAGGTGGTGAGTGCAGGTGAGCGGCTTGTGGTGCTGGGTGTCCTGGTGCGAGTCCTAGTGCCTGTAGATGTGGTGCATGCAGGCGTGTGTGTAGACGAGACTGGGAGGGAGGAGGAGGGGTACACAGTGGAGACAGTGGATGTTGCTGTTTCTGTATGGGTCTGATGCTTGTGTGAGTGCCTGTTGTGTGTGTGGTGCCTATGTTTGCTTGAGCTACTTGTGTGTGTTGACTTGTGTGCATGCTGGTCTGTAGGTGTACTTGGGATGGGCTGGGGTACAGGGGATTGGGTCTGGGTGGAGGAAGTTGGAGGGGGGAGGCTGGACACAGGGACAATGGCTGCCATCAGTGCTGAGGCCAGAGATTGCAGGGTTCGCTGAAGGACAGCCTGACCAGAATGAATGCCTTCCAGGAATGCATTACCGTGTTTCAACTCTCGTTCTACACCCTGGATGGCATTCACAATGGTAGACTGCCCAACAGTGAGTGACATGAGGAGGTCAATGGCCTCCTCACTGAGGGCAGCAGGGGTGACTGAGGCAGGGCCTGAGGTGCCTGGGGCGAAGGTGATGCCCACCCTCCTGGGTGAGCGGGCACGGGGCGAACGCTGAGGGGCTGCTGGGAGGGCGGTGCTGGTAGGGGAGGTGGCGGCTGTACCTGTAGAAGTGGGGGGCACAGATGGTGCCGCCACCACAGGGGAGCTCCCATCGGCGGACGAGTCCGTGTCGCTGTTTGGTGATCCTGTGGCCGACGTGAAGCTCCCCTCGCCCTCCGTCCCACTGGTGAATTCAGAGTCTGTGGTGTGGCCCTCCATGGCCATGTGGGATGCAGCTCCCTCGTGCTCCGGTGCCACTGTACCTCCGCCTGTTGATGCTGATGTATAGAAGGACAGGGAGAGCAGAAAAAGGGTGGAGACAGAAGAAAGAGAGTTTTAGTGCAATGCATACCGCTACCGTTGGCGGACAAGACAAACGCAGCAGCCCCCTGCATTACACCGTGCTCCTGCCCTCTGCACATGCAATTTCTGGGATATGGTCTACATGGCAATGGTAGAAATCTGCCCACATGGATGGCAAAGGGGCAACTATACATCAATTTGCCTTTTTTTTGAGCTGGGGTAGAGTGCCACATGGCCTATATAACGGAGGGGCCTTGCCTACCTAACTCGCCCTGGCCTAGGGACACCCACAGCCCACCTCCCCCACCCAGACAGCTCCACAGCATGCAAAGTCCATAGGATGAGGTTGTACTCACCCCCTTGTGTCTGCTGTGATGTCCTTAAGCGCCCATCCAACTCCGGGTAGGCCACTGCCAGGATCCGGAACATCAGGGGGGTCATGGTGCGACGGGCACCCCTCCCACGTTGGGAGGCCATCCCCAGCTGAGCCTCCGCCGTCTTCTTGCTGCAGCAGCGAATGTCCTCCCATCTCTTCCAGCAGTGGGGGCCCCGTCTCTGGTGGGCCCCCAGGGTCCGGACTTCCTTGGCGATGGCACGCCAAATGTCCCTCTTCTGATGGGCGCTGACCTACATGACATGCACAAGGAAAGAGGAACAGTCATTACCTACTGCACCGTCGTAATTGGCCCCCTCCCAACTCTAGCCCTGTGGCCCATTCATGACTGTTCTATGTACTCTGCCCCCTTCCCTCATCCACCCAGCCCTCTCCACCCAGGCCTAGCCCATACAACGTGCTCCCGGTGTACTAACCTGTTGGTCTGGAGGACCGTAGAGTAGCGTATACTGGGGGAAGACCCCATCCACAAGTTTCTCCAACTCCTGTGCAGTGAAGGCAGGGGCCCTTTCCCCAGACGCAGCAGCCATCGTCGCTTTCAGACCGAGGTCACAGCAGCACTAGCAGTGTAGGTCCTCTCCTGTCGAAGGTTAGGTATCTAGTGATTGAACAGATTGAAAATGGTGGTGGCGTCCACGGTGGTGACATCCGCGGCGGTGCGAATCATCACCACCAGCACACCTGTTCATTGGCTCCTGGGACCCATATGGTCCAATGTTAACCAATGCAGCATTGCACCGCGCTCTACGACCACCTACCGCGACGGTGTCCAACGCCAGCGCAGTTACCCCACAATTCCATTGTCCCAGTTTAGAGGTCAGGCAGCCGCCATTTCAGGGGCCCACATGGCTTCAATTACTACTGCGTCACACATACAGAGGCCTACACTCAAAACCTTTCCCGGATGGGTTAATTGTCTGGTGTAGTCTTGTGTGTGACTGTGGGTACATACCTGGAGGAATTCTGACAGTTTTTTCACTGTTGTCCTTCTTAGGCACCGTCAGTTGGGACATATTGAAAGATGGCGGAATCCGCCGGTGTACCGACCGCTGGTGGACCTGTTGACAATGGGTGACCTTGTCATCGTGACCTACCGGTTTGACCGTGCCACAATCCGGGAACTATGTACCCAGTTGGAGCCAGACCTGATGTCACCAATCCGCCATCCGACTGGAATATCCCCTGACGTGCAGGTGCTGTCGGTGCTCCATTTCTTTGCAAGTGGGTTTTTTCAGACAACAGTGGCCATGGCATCAGGGATGTCCCAGCCTATGTTTTCCAACGTCTTGTCCAGAGTGTTGTCTGCCCTGCTGAAACACGTAAGGAGATACATCATTTTCCCAGAGGTGGCGGATTTGCCTACAGTGAAAGGTGACTTCTATGCCCTTGGACATATCCCCAACGTCATAGGTGCCATTGATGGGACCCATGTAGCTCTGGTCCCCCCCGCAGGAATGAACAGGTGTACAGGAACAGAAAGAGTTATCATTCCATGAATGTCCAGATGGTCTGTTTGGCAGACCAGTACATCTCGCAGGTAAATGCAATGTTCCCTGGCTCAGTGCATGACGCCTACATCCTGCGGAATAGCAGCATCCCTGATATGATGGGTGAACTCCAGAGGCACCGTGTATGGCTATTGGGGGACTCTGGTTACCCCAACCTGTCCTGGCTACTGAACCCAGTGAGGAATCCCAATCCCAGGACCAGGGCAGAGGAACGCTACAATGAGGCCCATGGGCGGACTAGGAGGGTGATCGAGCGGACCTTCGGCCTCCTGAAGGCCAGGTTCAGGTGCCTCCATATGACAGGTGTGCGACATCATCATCACCTGCTCCATGCTCCATAACTTGGCATTGCGACGCCAGGTGCCTTTTCTGCAGGAGGATGATCCATATGACGGTGTTGTTGCAGCGGGTGAGCCTATGGAGCCTGTGGACAGTGATGAGGAGGAAGCTGAGGAAGATGAAAACGACAACAGGGAGTCAGTCATACAGCAATATTTTCAATGAGACACAGGTGAGTACAATTTCATGTTTCACATTATATTACATTTCACACGTCTACCTCTATCCTGTACCTACATTTCACTCCCTATTTGGTAACTGAGTTGTCCCCTTCCATTTCAGTTTCACAAATGTGGTAACCTACGTGTCAACAGCTTGCACCCTTGAAAGGCTTGTGATGTGTGACATTGGTATGTTGACCTTCCAATGGGTAACCTTTTTTAACAGTGTCATTGACAATACAAAGTTCACAATCATTGACTGACTCCAATATTATTAAGGTTTCAAGGGTGTTTATTGAAGAGCATAAAAAATGTAGGGGGGTTGTGAAATGGGGAGAGGTCATGGTGGAAGAATGTCCATGGCAGAGTCCAGTCTATTAGTCTCACAGGTACATTGCACATCTGGCCATTGGAAGTAGAGCTGGGGCAGTTCCATTCTGGACAGGGTAACAAAGTGGGACATTGGCGGGACAATAAGGGTAGTCTTATTTCCTGGCGGGGGTCTTGCCATCTTGCTCTGTCCTGTTCCTGGATCTCAGGGCCCGCTTTTGTGGTGGTTGTCCGTCTGCAGGGGGTGGGATGCTGGTGTGGTGGTCCTGTGGCGGGGCGTCCTGTACACTAGCGCCGCCGGAGGTGGTGGGCATTTCATCGTCCTGGCTAGTGTCAGAGGCCCCTTGGAGTGCCACAGTGTCCCTCAAGGTCTTTTGAATGTCCGTCAGCACCCCTACGATGGTGCCCAGGGCGGAGGCGATGGTCCTGAGCTCCTCCCTGAACCCCAAATACTGCTCCTCCTGCAGACGCAGGGTATCCTGCAACTTGTCCAGGAACGTTGCCATCGTCTCCTGGGAGTGGTGGTATGCTCCCATGATGGAGGATAGGGCCTCGTGGAGAGTTGGTTCCCTTGGCCTGTCCTCCCTCTGTCGCACAGCAGCCCTCCCAGTTCCCCTGTGTTCCTGTGCCTCCGTCCCCTGGACCGTGTGCCCACTACCACTGCCCCCAGGTCCCTGTTGTTGTTGGGGTGGTGGGTTAGCCTGGGTGCCCTGTAGTGGTGGACACACCGCTGATTGACGTGTCCTGGGTAGGGAGGTATGGGCCCGCTGGGTGGGTGCTGTGCTGGGGTTACCAGAGGGTGGAAGCTCGATGTTGGGCTGTGGCTGGGTAAGGGGAACCGACTGTCCTGAGGCCCACGATGGTCCGGGCTGGACATCAAGATCCAGTAGGGCAGAGCGGCTGTCGTCACTGTGGGCCTCTTCTGGGGGTGGAGTGGTGTTGTCTGGACCCTCTGGTGTGGTGACGTTTCTTCGGGTTCCTGCGGGGGTATAAGTACATGATTATTGCATGTGTGTGTTTCATGGTGTGCAATGGTTGGGTGTGCGTGAACCCCAGTGCAGGCATTCCTGTGTGGGGGCTTGTGTGGTTGGGGGGTGTTGTGAGTCTGTGCAGTGGGCATGCTTTAGTGATGGGTGTCCATGCTTAGTTGTGTCATGCAGGTCTTGGGGTTGGGATGGGTGGTTGGTGTTATGGGTAGATTAGTGAGGAGTTAGGGTGATAGGGCAGGGTGTGAGGATGGGGGTGTGTGATAGCATGCAGGTGGGGTGGGGGATATGATAGTGAAGATTAGACTCACCAGTGTCCGTTCCTCCAACGACTCCTCCGAGGCCCTCAGGAAGCAAGATGGACAAGACTTGCTCCTCCCATGTTGTTAGTTGTGGGAGAGGAGGTGGGGGTCCGCCGCCAGTCCGCTGTACCGCAATGTGGTGCCTGGAGACCGTGGAACGCACCTTCCCCCGTAGGTGATTCCACCTCTTCCTGATGTCCTCCCTATTTCTTGGGTGATGTCCCACAGCGTTGACCCTGTCGACTATTCTTTGCCATAGCTCCATCTTCCTGGCTATGGATGTGTACTGTACCTATGAGCCAAATAGCTGTGGCTCTACCCTGATGATTTCCTCCACCATGACCCTGAGCTCCTCCTCAGAGAAGCGGGGTGTCTTTGGCGTGACATGGGGTGGTGTGTGTGATGTGTGGGGTGGTGTATGTGTTGATGAGTGTGGTGAGTGTAGTGGTATGTGGTGTTTTGTGCATGGATGTTGTGTGGGTGATGGTGTAGTGTGCCTCTGTGTGATGGTGTTATCTATTCTGTGCTGTCTCTCTCTCTGGCCTTCGTCTCTAATTTGTGGTCGTAGGGGTTTGTGGGTGATGTGGGTGTGTGTTTTATATTGTGTTGGGTGTGTGGGAGTGGTGTGTGTATGTGTATCAGGTGTGTGTATTTGGAATTGTCCAATGTGGCGGTGTTTTGGAGCTGTGTGTGTATTTTGAGCGCGGCGGTGTGTACCGCCAATGGAATACCGCGGTTGAAAGACCGCCGCATGGATTCGTGTGTCGTAATAGCATGGGCGTGTTTCTGTTGGCGTGGAGGTGGAGGATTTGTTTCCGCATATTTATCGCTGACCTTTGGTGTGGCGGACTTGTGTGGGTGTCTGAATTTCAGTGGATTCCGTGATGTGGGTCATAATAGCTGTGGCGGTCTCCCGCTGCAGCGGCGGTGTATTGGCGGTCTTCTGCACAGCGGTAAGCGGCTTTTACCACCAATGTTATAATGACCCCCATAGTCTGCAAGCATGAATTACTAAGAATAGACTCCCCCCAACCTAATGTGCATTCGCTTACGATTCCCAAGGGGATTAACCTTGGTTATATTAAATGTGTCTGCACGTACTTTGCCAACAAACAGAGAGTCCTCAGTTTTGGCCGTGCTTGAAACACTAGTGGAAACTTATAAAAGTAAGTCTAGCCTAATAGTGGCTAGTGACTTCAATACCCTATTTGAACCGTGTCTTGCTCTCAATATGGTAATCAGGGAAGAGGATGAGCAATGGGGTGCCCCACAGCTGGCAGGTAGGCAAATAAATCATCTTTCCCACATGGCCCTGCAGATAGTGGCAGTGGTGGTGGCCCACGGGCTATGTGTCTGTAATGGGAGTACAAACTCAGATCAAACGCGAGCACCCACTTTTAGATGGGGGCACCAGAGGAGTGTGATTGATTTTATCTTGTTGGATGTGCGATTATGGCCGGATCTGGTAGATATGGAGGTACTTAGCACCACTGAGAGTGACCATTGCCCACTAGCAGTATGGCTTAATGGTGGGAAGTTTGTTAGGTCTCCCAACTGGGGACTTTCAGACCTGCCGGAACCCGGTATCTCTAATAATCAGCGACAAGTAACGTGACCTAGAGTCCTGGCTGATCGGGAAACACATGCTGAGATCTATCAGTGGTTCATACAGTTTTTAGACAAATTTGAAGATCTGCATGTAGACCCCGATCTTTATTTACAAACTCATAGCCCACTGTTTGATAAACTTAAATTGATTTTCTCTAGTGAATACAGAGGCAGCCATAGGTCGGGAGCAAAACATTCACATTGGTTTATTCAGGATTGTAGGATGGCTAAATGGGCACTGGTAACAGCCATAAGGGACTGTAATTGAGCAGATATTTAGTACACACGAGCAATGTACAAAAAGGCTCAAAGGGTGGCAAGGAACGAAAGAGATGATGAAAGCTGGCAAAAGCTACTCAAGGCATTGAAGCTAAGAGATAATCATGCCTTCTGGGCCATAATATCAGATGGAACTGGTGAATTGGGTACTTTGTGGAGCTGTTACATTGCACCAGATACATGGGAGGAACACTTTGGTGCTCTATATTCGGTGAGTGTAAATGTTAAGGGGGCGGTCTCTGGTGGTACCCCACATGAACAAACTAGGAGCACCTTAGTAGACCTTAATATAGCATTAGGGGCAGAGAACCATTGTATGCTTTGGGTGAGGCAGGTAAGGCAGATAGTCATCTAATTTGTTTTTCAATGGAAGATACATTGGCAGCTATCGATAGTCTGAAACCTCTTAACTCTTAAAACCCCAGGCTTGGATGGAATTCCCTGAGACCTATACAAGTCCGAACCACGAGTGTAGGCAGGATATATAAATCTTCTTTCTAATGCTATAATAAGCAGAGGCAGAATGCCGGACACCTTGAAAGGGGCTAAAATTATTCCTGTGTTTAAAAAAGGAAATGCGAGCTGCCCTGCGATCTATCGCCCTATTAGCCTGCTGGATAATCTCAAAAAAATATTTGCTAGGCAGGTTCTTGACAAACTGTTGGGCTGGGTGGGTAGCATAGAGATATTACCGCCCTTGTAGGCAAGATTTGGGCCCAAGACAAGTACAATCAGTCAGGTATTTAGGTTTTCAGTAGTGTACTGGAAACAGCCCTCCTCCAACGTCAGAGGCTATATGTAGCCTTTGTTGATCTGCAAGCTGCTTTTGACTTAATCCCACGTGATAAACTGTGGCAAGTTCTTAGGAAGATGGGAGTCCCTAGTAGTCCAGTTGACATCTTGATTAGACTACATTGTGGAAACTACGCCCAGGTCCGGTGGGGTGGGCAAGGAGAAGTGACATCTATAATTCCGATAGGCTGAGAGGTTCAACAAGGTTGTGTGCTGGCCCCTATGCTTTTTTCTCTATATATGAATGACATCACCGAATATCTTGGTCAGTGTATAAATGATTCTTCCCCATCCTTCTATTTGCAGACGACTCAATGTTAATTTCCAAGTGCCCAATGGGACTGCAAAACGTGGTGTTAAAATTTGGGTTCTTTTGTAGAGAAAGGGGGATGAGATAAACTGCTCTACACCAAGTTTATGGTCTTTGAAAATGCTACAGTCAGAACGAGGAGCATAAAAGTAGGTGATTCCAACCTTGAAAGGGTGTTACAATTTGATTATCTAGGTATCACCTTGTCCCCATAATTGAAATGGGACCCCCAAGTAGTAAAAAGTTCCCTAACACTAGCACATAGATCTAACACCATTCTTCGATTCTTCAGAGCCACAAACACTCGCTCTATCTCACCAGCTCTTGAGGCTTATCGAGCTAAGGCCCTCAATGCAGCAAACTATGGAGCAGAAATATGGGGGTAGGCTAACTCACATAGGATAGAGATAGCTGAAAACAATGTTATTAGGGTGGTAGCAGCCGTACCACCTAGTACCCCGCTGATACCCTTGAGATATGACATAGGTATTAATCGGGTGATTGATCAAAAACAGCTAAAACCCCTACTCTACTGGGTATGGGTTTGGTCTACCCCCGAGTTGGCCACGTATAGTGCATGTCTAAGATACTTGGTAAGGCTAGACCTAGCTCAAAAAGTCCCTTGGCTGGGCTTTGTCGTTGCATGGTTTAAAAAGTTGAAGTTTGAGGCACTTTGGTAACAGCTGGACCAAATCTGCAGTGAAGGCAAACAGGTAGTTAAGGTGGCTTACTGGCAGTATATTAAGGAGCGCCAACAGTATAGGGCTAACCTGGGTCATCTCACAGAAACATATCTGGAATTCAAAGTTGAGCCCAAATTTGAAGATTTCCTAGACTATGTTATGCCACCTAGGGCAAAAAGTTTGTATCTGCGATTTAGATACAGCTGTTTGCCCTTAAATGCTTTCTGTAGTTTGTGGCGAGGATATGGGCCATCTGTCTTATGCCCCCTGTGTAAATCTAAGCCCGAAACGGTCAATCATATTGTTATTGTCTGCCCTGGGCACAGAGCCTCAAGGAGACGGTGGCTTAGGCCAGTTTGCTTATCCCTGGGGATTATGGAGCGGCGATGCACCTGTTTAAGTCAAGCACAGACAAGACTTTAGTCTATCCTATGATCCGTTTTCTCCTGGGTGTGTGGATCAGAAGAGATAGGGCTCTGGCTTGGGAGGGGGCATGCGAGGGGGCTGGGGGAGTTATTCAACATGAAGTTTAAGGTCTCTGGTAAAGTAAGGCCCTTGATAGGCTTGTTGTTTCACTGCCACTTTACGAGGATTGATAGTAGGCAAGTTCTATAGCTAACATAGAAGCCTTGCTCTGAATGAGCATTGGTGGTAGTGTAGGTGGGGAATAAATGTTTTAAACTTGTGTTTTTAATTGCCGAAAAGGTTTTAAGGATTTGTAAGCTGATCATGTGGAGTGAACAAAACCCTCACAGAGATGGCCGTAGTAATATATTGTGACAAACAATATAGGTTATATAAGAAATGGAGCACCTTAGAAGACTAGAGATCGATTAGTCTTTGCTGTCTTTTATGAGAATTTTGTTTTTATGTTAATATTACATAAATCTATATTTATTAATGTGTTGTTTTGTATAATGTATTTTTTTATGTCTGCATTTAGGGCAAACAGCCTAAATAAAGTATTTCAACCGACAAATGGCTTGTCAATGGATGTCAAATGCAAAAAAGTGCTTGATCACACAAGATCCCTACACCATGATCATGTCAGTTTGAAAGGCATGCACCTTACGGATTTGGAAAGTCAGAAAGCTCGTCAGGAATGGGTGGGTAAAGAATACCATGCTAGTAAAACTACCCCAGGGTAGGGCTAATCCCTCACTAATCATCATTGTAAAGAGGGTGTTGCCATTTTGATGGCAAAGTGACTCATGTTGAAGGCGCATAAATCCCAGTGAGACCCCCACAATCACTATATCTTTCTCAAAGCACCTCTCCATGGTCAGACTATTGTGATTGGTTCTGTCTGTGGCCCTGTCCATGCAAAAATAGCCCACATTCTACATCTGTTCTCCCACACTAAGTTCATACTCAGAGGTGATTGGAACTTGATGCTTGACCCATACATTGCCAAATCTGTCCCCAAACATCCTGCTTCCCCAGACAGAAGACTTCTTTTAGTTTTGATATCAGACTTTTCACTATCCTTGGAGACTGACACATTCTAGTACTCAGAATGACATGTTTACTTCTTGCGTTCGTTGTACCCTAACATGTATACATTTTGTCTTCCTCTCCCCACCCATGTTGGCGCTGCTGACTGACTCAGTTATTGTTCCATGTGGAGTATCCGACCAGGATACAATACAGGTGTGGCTCCACTTGGGATTGGTCCGACTCCACGACACATTGGAGGCTAAATCTCTCTCACAATAAGTTGCTAGATGTCAGTCGTCTCCTCAGTGACCAACTTCAAATGTGTCTGAACCACAACTGTGAGACAATGCCCCATCTCGGGATGCTCTGGGAAGCAGGGAAGGCAATCATTAGAGGTGACATTATGCTGGATGTGACATGCAAAAAGCGGGTGGTCCTCTAAGCGCAATGCATACTGGAGCGAGAGATCCATGCATTTATGGCCCAATTCTCTACTACGCCCACCTTACCAGCCCTGAAAGCCCTGAATTGGGCCAAACATGAGCTCAGCTCTCAGTACACCACCAGGGCAGAGAAAAGTATTTTGCACCATAAATAGATTTGATAAGATGGGGTGAAGGCTGGCTGCCTATTGGCCCTGAAGTGTCACCAAAAGGAGGCATCCTGAACTATACCGGCTATCCTCCACACAGACAGTACATCTCTCACTCACCCACAGGACACATTTGAGGCCTTCCTTGTACACCTCTAATCCCAATGCCGGCATCGACTGATTCCAACACAACATTCCCTACCTAGCCTTTCACCAATGCAACAGGCACCGCTCAAGCTCCCCATCACTGAGGACGAGGTAATGGTATTCATAGTGGGACTGCCGTACAACAAGTACCCCGGCCCTGGTGGGTATTCCTCTGAATTCTATTGGTTATATAAGGACATCTGGGCCTCTGCACTCTGCCTGGTCTTCTCTGAACTCCACCTTTCCCCCACCCTGCTTGAGGAAGCCAATACTGCACTCATTACACTCCATCCTAAACTGCGCAACAATCACCAATACTGCACAAACTACAGGCCAATTTCACTTCTCAACATTGATACTAAGATTATGGCAAAATTATTGGCCAACAACCTACATAAAGTAATCCCATTCCTGGTGCACCGGGACCTGGTTGGATTTGTTCCTCACATCACTTCCACTGTCCCATCTTATGGCCCTCTCCAAATGACCTCTTGAAGGTGCGTAGTGACATAGATGAAAAACTGTTGATCTCCCATGATGTAGAGAAGGCATCTAAATAGGGTGAAGAGTAACTATATGTTCCAGGTATTTAGACACAGGGTCCAACTTCTTAGCATGGGTAAGGAAGCTCTATTCTCAGCTGATAGTGAGGGTGATGTGGAATGGCAACATATCTCCACCATTCACTATTCATAGGGGCAAATGGAAGTGGTGCCCATTCTCCCTGTTATTGTTCATTACAGATATATAACCCTTGGTAATTGCTATCTGTAATTCAAGCAAAATTCACTTCATACCGATCCCAGAAGGGGTATACCAAATACCATTATATGTGGGCGACAGTCTTGTCACCCTCTCTAAACCACTGTCCTCGATTGATGCCATGACTGCACTGATTTCCTTAACTGGCTACAAGGTGCACTGGGACGAATGAGAAGCTATGCCTCTGATGTCATACATTTCCCCAACTATTCTTGGCTCACCACCCTTTCTTGTGGACACCAGCCCCAGGACTGGCTAACATTGTGTAAAACAATCTTAATCCCCAACAGTCCTGCAAAAAAAACAGATTTTAACCCCTTCGCTGCCAGGCCTTTTCCCCTCCTGTGCCGAGCCTTTTTTTGGCAATTTGAGGCAGTTCGCGCTTAGGCCCTCATACCTTTTTGTTCACATAAGCTAGCCAAGCCAAATTTGCGTCCTTTTTTTCCAACATCTAGAGGTACCCAGACTTTGTGGGTTCCCCTGAAGGAGACCAAGAAATTATCCAAAATACAGCAAATTATTTTTTGCAGAAGAAGGTTTATGTTTTTTTCCCTGAAGATGGCATCAACAAAGGGTTTGCAGTGGTAAAATCATCATCTTCCCAGCTTTCAGGAACAGGCAGAATTGAATTAGAAAAACCAATTTTTCAACACAATGTTGACATTTTACTGGGACATACAACATTTTTACTATTTTTTGTGTTTTTAGCCTCCTTCCAGTTAGTGACCGAAATGGGTGAGAAACCATTGCTGGATCCCAGAAAGCGTCCCATTTCTGAAAAGTAGATAAGGGGTCATTTGTTTAGATCCTACAAGTGTTTCCGACAGAAAATAACAGCTGAAATAAAAGAATATTGAAATTGAGGTTAAAAAACAGAAATGTTTCTCCACGTTTTACTCTGTAACTTTTTCCTGCGATGTCAGATTTTTTAAAGCAATATACCGTTACGTCAGCTGGACTCTTCCTGTTGCGGGGATATATAGGGCTTGTAGGTTCATCAAGAACCATAGGTACCCAGAGCCAATAAATGAGCTGCACCTTGCAATGTTTTTTCATTCCATACCAGGTATACAGCAATTCATTTGCTGAAATATAAAAAATGAAAAATAGGTATCAAGAAAACATTTGTATTTCCAAAATGGTCACAAGATAAGGTGTTGAGAAGCAGTGGTTATTTGCACATCTCTGAATTCCGGGGTGCCCACGCTAGCATGTGAATTACAGGGCATTTCTCAAATAGACGTCTTTTTTACACACTGTCTTACATTTGGAAGGAAACAATGCAGTGAAAGACAAGGGGCAATAACACTTGTTTTGCTATTCTGTGTTCCCCCAAGTCTCCCCATAAAAGTAGTATCTCACCTGTGGGGGTAGGCCTAGCTCCCGCGACAGGAAAAGCCCCAAAACACAACGTGGACACATCACATTTTCACAAAGAAAACAGCTGTTTTTTGCAAAGCGCTTAGCTGTGGGTTTTGGCCTCTAGCTCAGCCGGCACCTAGGTAAACCTAGAAAACCTGTGCAGTTTTGAAAACTAGACACCTAGGGGAATCCAAGATCGAGGTGACTTGTGGGGCTCTGACCAGGTTCTGCTACCCACAATCCTTTGCCAACCTCAAAATTTGGCCAAAAAAACACTTTTTTCTCCCATTTCGGTGACAGAAAGTTCTGAAATCAGAGAAGAGCCACAAATTTCCTTCCACTCAGCGTTCCCCCAAGTCTCCGATAAAAATGGTACCTCACTTGTGGGGGTAGGCCTAGCGCCCGCAACAGGAAAATAAATTTGCCCCCCACCACTTGCCTAAGGGGTCGCTCCTCTTGCGTGACATTGCTGCAAAAAAAAAAAAAATCACTGGTGCCTAGTGGTTTCTGCCCCCCTTGGGGGCATATTGACCTTACAAAAATCGGCTGATCTGCCCCCAAGGGGGGAAGAAATGGTATAAGTACAATTTGGCACCTAGGGGAGTTACCCTTGCCTAAGGGGTCGCTCCCCATCTCTAAAAAAAACAAACAAAAAAACCCAAAAAATGTATCCCTGACGCCTCGAGGTTTTTGCCCCTCCTAATAACAATAGGCCGATCTGCCTCGGGGGGCAGAAATGGCCTAAAATAAATTTGCCCCCCCCCCGGGGAGCGACCCTTACCTAAGGGGTCACTCCGCTTCTGTGAATTTGGCGTAAAGAAAAAAAAACTCCCTGGTGTCTTTTGCTTTCTTCCCCCCTTGGGGGCAGACTGGCCTCATAAAAATAGGCCAATTTGCCCCCAAGGGGGGCAGAAATGGCCTAAATATAATTTGCCCCCTAGTGAGCGACCCTTGCCTAAAAGGTCGCTCCCTAACTAAAAAAAAAACAACACAAAAAACACACAAAAAACAAACAAAAAAAATTATCCCTGGCTCCTAGTTGATTCTGCCCCCCCTGGGGGCAGAAAAGGCCTTGAAAAATATTCCCCCCCTGGGGAGCGACCCTTGCCCAAGGGGTCGCTCCCCTCATGCCAGTTTCCATAGAAAAATAAATCCCTGGTGTCTAGTGGGCATTTCAAAGAGGAGGAAATTCCTTTCCTTCCCTTTGAAGCCTCCCAGGCCCCCATCACATGATCGGAAGAGAAATGCTTTGAATTTCTCTTCCGATCGCGCTATGGGGAAGTGGCCTCTGATGAGGTCAGCGCACAAATGCATGCTGACGTCATCAGATGTCACTGGGGGGATCAGGGGGCTCCCCTTCCATCCCTGCCTCGGGGGGTGGGAGGGAAGCCCATGGAGGGAACGCTAGCGCTCCCTTCGAGGTCCAGGCCGAGGACGTAATGGTTACTTCCTCGGCACAGGAGCACTGTGCCGCGGGACGTAACCATTACGTCCACGGCACAGAAGGGGTTAAAGTTGGTCTCAGCAAAATTTCTCCTTATGGAGAAATGCCCAGTTACCTAAAACGAATGTGCTTCCAAGACTGAACTACCGCTGTCTGATGATCCCTCTTCAGATTTTGACTAAAATGATGCAGATCATTGAAAACTCAATCAAAAACTTCATTTGGGGAGACACAGTCCCCAATTGAAGCTTGCTAAAGTGCACAGTGCAGTCTCTAGTGGTGGGGGGGGGGGGTCTACCTAGCTTCACAGACTATTCGTTAGTCTCACAACTTATGCCATTGAGGTGTGTCCTACATTCTTCTCTCAGCACTCCGAAGTGGGTCCCCATTGAGATGGCATTAACTGGCTGCCTTGTGGTCCAAAAATGTTGTACACTGGTAATATGTACCACCTTCTCTTCTCTCACCCAGTCCTGGCCACTATGCCCTATGCCTGAAAAAGAGCACACATGCTTCAGAGCAAGTCCACTCCACATTTCACTCTCAAGTGACCCCATGGTGCAACGCCTCACTGCAACTAGATGGCAAAGAACCCTCTGGGATGCCTTTGCTGGGGCATGGGACCAATGCAACCTGACTTTACACTCTTTTTGGAACAACCAACATTTTCGATGCTGCCTGTTATAAAAGCTAGGCACCCCCCATAGTACTGACACTGTCCCCTCGTACGGAATACTTGCAAAAGTAGGGCACATACAAAGGTGTGGTGTCGGGCTTGTAAAGAGTTCTGGTGGACCACTGTTTACTCCATGCCAGCGGCCAGCTCACTGAAGGCCTGGTGGACCCAAAGGCTGGGCCTGAAATATAAGGGTGAGGACTGGGCAGACCTATTGGCCTCTCATGATGGCTTGCTTAGGAAAGCCAGACTAAAGTTCAGCTATTTAAAACTACTTCACAGATGGCATTAAACACCACTTCAGACTCTCCTTAATGCTTACCACAGAGACCTATTGGTGCTGCTGATCCCTGGAGAGGTATACTGTACTCTTGTTATGGGAATGCCACTCACTGGCCCAGTACTGGACTTTTGTAACAGCAGCATTCAGGAACACAGTTCCCCTTAGAGGACCCATCACACCCTAGTTGAGTATTCTTCATGACACTGTACACTGCCCCAATATCACAAACCAACAATCCAGGTTTTTGGCCACGGAGCTGGCTAATCCAAAATGTGCAATCTTCGGTTATGGCACACAGGTCGTAGCCCATCATATCATTCTTGGCTCCAGGATATGTAGAAAATGGTGTCATATGAATGAATTATAACAAGACTGGATGACCTCCTGGAGAAATGTTTGGAGACATGGGATGGGGGTGTTCAATCAAAGCTCCCTGACCCTGCTTACACTTGGAACTCGTTGTGCTTTATGAGGAGGTCCCAGCCCACGGTGTTCACGTTCTGCCCCCTTGGGGACACTTGAAGTTGAACTGACAGCTTTACGTCATGGACTTGATGACACATCCATTTCGATTTTTTTTTATCTCACGTCTATGATCAATCATATAATGGGCAGACTGTCCTTCTTGAACCTACTCTCTCCTGATGCATGCCTACCCCCTTCCATTTCTACCTTTCACCTCCACCTCCCCCTACGTTCCCAACCCCTCAATCTTTCATTCTATGTCTTACCCAGCCCCCATCTAGCCCTCCCCTCTTTTCTTCTTCATTATTGTTATAGTGTCAAAATTAGCTTTGAAGTAATTCTGTTTCTTTACGGAGTCTACTAGCAAGGTAAAATGCATCACTGCACTTTTGATTTTAATAGATCGTGTCAGATTTTTGTAAGTGGGGGCATGATGTTACCAGCTCTGTGTAAAAGAAGAAATAAAGTGCAAGTAGGGTACAACCCAGTATCAAAGATACATAAGTTTCAGATTGCTCACAGCATGTTGATAGGGTTGCCACTCATTTCTCCATTTTGGGTGGGCCATCCCGTCTCCAAGCCATAACCACCAGGCGCGGCTCGCAGGCAGAATAAGGGGCGGGCGGTGCATGTGGGGAGGGTGGGGCAACCAAAAAAACTAAAAAAACTAAATAAAAATGAAACTTAGCTTTTTCCCGCGCTGCCCTGCTCCATCCCCTCTGCTCTCCTCCATCTCGCTGCAGGCACAGGCTCCCAGCCTGCCCTGCAGCCAATCCTGATGCTGCTCAAAGCAGCATCAGGATTAGCTGGGACCACCAGCCAGGGTACTCCCAGGCAGACTGGGAGTCTGTGGAGCCTCTCTCCAGCCCAGCAACACAGTGCCAGGCTGGAGAGAGCCTATTGCGCGTGTGTATTTGACAGGCCCAAGACAGTCGGCCAAACAAACATGCATTCTGAAGGGAATGCTCAGTGCTCTCCCCTCAGGTGCTCGTCACCCCCAATGCACCACCCCTTTTCAAGAAAACAATAATAAACACTGTTTGTTATCGTTTTCTTGAAAAGGTTTTGCAGCTGCTGCTGCAGGCGGGGGCAGCGACGCTCCTCCACCCTAGCAGAGGAGCTGTCCCTGATTACCACTCTGCAATTTGCAAATAATAGGTCTATGGCAATATATTAATGATAGCCATTGTGAGCATCTTTACGTAGCTTATTAATGCCATCAGTGGAGTGATTGCTTGCTGTGACTCTGCCTTTTCACAAAACACAGCCATGACTCTTCAACAAAATGCCTGTATTTAGGGGCACATCCCCACGCGATGATGAAAGTCAGGCTACCTAGATTTACAACACCAGCAGCTCTTTGTGTATCTGTAAGGTCATATTCCAGTTCCGGGCCCTATTTACTTTTAACATATACCTTTTCAGTAGGCATGTCATTAATTTTATGATTATGCATGTTGTGATCAGCTTAGCTGGGCTAGCGTTAAACATGGTCAAGGTGAGTGCCTTCTATTCCACCGGCTCCTCAGGCAGGACGCTGTCATTCTGCGTAAAGGAGCTGGGAAGCCATTGGCAGACTAATGCATACATTGATGTGCCCTGCTTACCATTCACATATCTGCAGAAGTTTTACAAGTCACCAATTTTAGGTAAATGTTTCATCTGTTGATGTTTAATTGTGCCCCTTTCTGTGGTCATTTCTGTACTGGGATTATCAGTCAATGGAATCAGTAGGGAGTACATTTTCATGTTTCTAATCATTGCCGCAGCCTTGTCCATGCCCAGATAGTGGATTGTACTCTGTCTATAAGGTTTCTGGAATAAGCGCATGTCCAGGGGAGTAGGAAAAGTGAGGCCAGCAAATGGGGCATTCCCCTGTTAGGGATGGGATGTAAAAATGGCACGAATAAATCTAAGGGATTTCTTTTCATCATTTCTTTCACCACTTTTAACTCCTGCTCATTAAAAGACATTAAAAGGGGGCTCATCATTGTTTACAATGGGCCCCTACGTACTGTTCAGGGTTAGCGACAACATTTTGTTGCTCACCCTGATCAGCACATCAATAGCGTAAAAAATGTTGATGCTATTGCCCCCTTCAATGTGTCATGGTGCACCACATCTTAGATACGGCACACACATGGTGGGGGTAGAGGGGCACTAAGGGGTGCAAGGAAATTGGCATCGCACTGGGTGCAGTGCCACTTTCCTTAAATCTGCCACTAAAAGTGAGCATACTGTACTTGTGCCTGATAATAGTACATCTCCCCGTCCATGAAAGTCTAACTATTAATGTCTTAAGCTGTCCAAAAAAGGAAATGGAGAGGAGAAATGGTGTATTTCAATAACTTTGGTAATAGGACCATTTTCATTAGAGCTATTCTGCGAGTTAATGTCAGGAGCAACTTAATTCACCTTTCCACCAGCTCCACAATCCCAATCATACATTTCCTATAATTTTCCTGCATTACCAATTCTATATTCCGATGGGACTGAATACTGAAGTATTATATTGGATCCAACTGTCATCTGATAGGAAAGTCTAGTGTTAAAGGGAATTTTGTTTTGGTCAAGGACATTAGTGCAGATTTGGACCGATCTATTGCAAGATCCAACCAGCTCCCAAGAATTAATATTTCTTGATCTATCATGTTTAGGTTTTGTGCAGGGTGTTTGTCTAGTAGTAAAATATCACTGGCATAAATTGATGGGAAGGTTTTATGAGTGTCAAATTGTATGACTCTGTGATGAAGTATTCTTTCAATATGCTCGCAAGCAGTTCTATGACCAGAGCAAATCAAATGGGCAACAAGGAGCCACACTGCTGATTGTGATTGGGAGAGGTAAATAGCCACTGTCCCTGATTCTGGCAGTGGGCTGAGAGTATAAAAGTGAGATCCATTTCAGCATGGCTCTGCCAATACCCATTATTTCCATGACTGTCAGCTGGTATGTCCATTCAAGGGAATTGAAGGCTGTGGCAGCATCTAAAAAGGCCACCTCCCCTGAAAGCTACAGAAAGTATACACAAGGTGTTAGCTTTGGACCTGAGTGGTGTAAAACCACACATCAAGTCTAATCAACCCAGGTAACAGTAGGAGTAGTCTGTTATCCATGTTCTTAGCCAGGATTCTATTGTCCAACTTTATCAGGGAAAGTGGGTGATACTACTCAGCAATCAGGGGCTTTCCTGGCTTTGGCAAGGTTATCACAATGGTATCTCTAAGGTATCCAGGCAGTAGCACCAGTTGTAAAGCTTACTTAGGAACTTCTAATAAGAATGGAGCTATCTCTTCTACATATGTCTTGTAAAATTCTGCAGGGAGTCCATCAAACGCTGGTGCTGAGCCATTTTCTAAAGTGCAAATCACTCATTTTTTCTCATCTAGCATAATCAGGAAACAAATTGCTTCACATGAGTTTTGCTCTTACCATGCTAATGTTGCCTTTTCAAAGTAGGCATGAATCTGCATGCTGTCTAAATCAGCTTTAGCTGTGTACAAAACAGAATAGTATTTAGTGAACCTTTCCATTATCTTGTGTGTACCAAAGAGAGTATTTCCATCACTAGGTTACATTTGGACTATATCTTCAGCTGTCCATGCAGACAGCATCTTTCCTGCCTGGGTGTGCCCTTGGTTCTCATAGTCACCATATCTCATTGATGCTGAGTATTTTCCATGACATTTCACCTCCCTTTCCAGTGCATCTCAAAACTCTACCCACTTATTTTTGAGGGCTGTCTGTACTGTGGAGTCTGACCTTATCATTTGTTTCCGCTCTAAGGCGCTGATATCTTACTCAAGCCTTTCAAGATCCCACAACATGCTTACTGTGGACCTTTGCAATACATTCCAACCTAATAATTGCCTTGAATGCCTCCCATAGTGTTGTATATGTCACAACTGATCTGTGATTGCTTGAAAAGAAGTTAAGGATTTCCTGTTCAATTTCTTCCTTGAATACTGGGTCAATCAGGGCAGTCAGACTTTTTTGTTTGTTTTACATAGCTCAAACTCGACCAGAAGGTTTAGGAGCCCTTTACATAAGCACCTGTTGCATTACACAAGGACAAACTGATTTTTTTGTAGGCACCAGGATATTTACGGCCATGTTTATGGGCTTTGTGGTGCAGCACAGCACAGCAAGTCGCCTTCTGTGCTGCCCTGCTTTACAGCAAAAGGGCAGGAATGAGCTGTATTTATCCAATATGATGAACTCCTATCCTTTCTCCTTGTTCTGATGCCCTTTTTGCTACCCAGTGCCAACACAGGCACCCTTGCACAATGGTGTTGCATGACATTACTCAAGATTTATGAAGCCATGCAGGGCCATGCAAGGCAGCCTTGAGGGCTTCATAAATCTAACTGAAGGTTTGTGTCGCTCTTGCACCATGTTGCACGGTGGAAGAGCACTGCAATCCAGGTCATAAATATGGCCCTAAGTGTTTTGCACAGAATCACAGTATGTTGAGCCAATAGTGAGACTTGAACCTGGTTTTCCAGTTCCAAAGGCAGGAGCTCGGGCAGTCACACAACATCTTAAGTGTCGTAATCCATGTATGCACATGGTAAAGGGGATTGTTAAATTCAAAATTACTGCAGAGTGATCAGATAAAGGGCAGGGAAAAGGGAGAAATGGTCAATGAGGTCAACCCAGCCTACAACATCCCTCTAGCCTTGCCAAAGACCCATGCACTGATGAGTAAAATGTATGTGTGCAGGAGTTTGGCTCCAGTTCTGGAATAGATCGAGCAAGTTCAATTGCACTATTATGTATTTAAATATCACATGTAGTTTCCTGTGCCTTACTATTCCACTTCTAATCTATCTGATATCAACTGCAGTGCCATTATAATCACTGCCCCAAATAATAGATTGTAGTTCACAACCAAGTCAAACTGCCTCAGCGTTTAAAAAAATGTAGTCTCAAAATAAGGATGCATATATTCACTATTGTTTGTGCACCTCAGTCCATTCCTGTAATGTGACGCAGCTTCCCTCATGATCAGATAGTGTATTGAAGGATCTAAATTGAGCTCCCCATCTTCTAGCACATCCACATCCCTAGAGTAAGTGAAACAACAGAGGAATATTTATAAACCACCCTGTACATGGTGAATTGCATGGAATGGAAGGAAGCCAAATGAGTCTTTTGAAGTAATCCAAAGTCAAGTTTTGACCTGTTCAGATAGGCTAATACCTGCCATGTTTTACGATGGTTGTTAATTCCCCATCATAAATTGTATTGTACGCCGCCTGAAGATTCTGTCGTCTGGTCACTCATCAACCCATATTGTTCCTAACTAGAATCTGTTAAGTGTGCATGAACATATCTTTTAATTAATTATTATGTGCCAGTGTGACAAACTGACACCCTGTTGCAGTTTTCCACCCTGCTTTTTGCCTGGTTTCTGGATGCAACTTGGACTGAAGTGCTCTGGGATCCTGCTAACCAGGTCTCCAGTGCCAGTGTTCCTTCCCTAAAAATTGCAAAGGTATTAATGCAATTGGCAACAACTTTACCTGCCACTGTAAGTCTCTAGTAAATAGTACTTAGGTACTCAGGACTTGGTGGTACTAATGGTAAGCCCCTAAGGGCAGCAGCACAGATTGCGCCACCCTCTGGGGCCATACATCCAGAAGCATCCAGCACTGTTATTGCAGACTAAGGCGGTCATTCCTACCGCGGCGGGCGGCAGTTGCCACCCGCCTGGCGGGAACCGCCAGAAGACCGTACCGCGGTCAAAAGACCTTGGCGGTCATTCTGTCTTTCCCGCTGGGCTGGCGGGCGCCCGCCCGCCAAAAGGCCGCCCGCCCGCCCAGCGGGAAAGGACCAGCAACGAGGAAGCCGGCTCCAAATGGAGCCGGCGGAGTTGCTGGTGTGCGACGGGTGCAGTTGCACCCGTCGCGATTTTCTGTGTCTGCCAAGCAGACACTGAAAATCAATGTGGGGCCCTGTTAGGGGGCCCCTGCAGTGCCCATGCCAGTGGCATGGGCACTGCAGGGGCCCCACGACACCCGTTCCCGCCAGCCAGGTTCTGGCGGTGAAAACCGCCAGAACCAGGCTGGTGGGAAGGGGGTCGGAATCCCCATGGCGGCGCTGCTTGCAGCGCCGCCGTGGAGGATTCACAGGGGCAGTGGGAAGCCGGCGGGAAACCGCCGGCTTCCCTTTTCTGACCGCGGCTTTACCGCCGCAGTCAGAATAGCCCCAGAAGCACCGCCAGCCTGTTGGCGGTGCTTCCTCCGTCCCCTACCCTGGCGGTCTCGGACCGCCAGGGTAGGAATGACCCCCTAAGTGTTATGATGGCAAACTCAACATGGCACACAGCCTGTGTGCCCTGTCCACTACGCACTGCATGCATTATAGGTAACTCACCCCTATGGCAGGCCCTTTATTGTGTGTGTAGGCATGGATGCAAGAGCAATGTTCTCCTTCTGTGTCCTAGTGACACCTGGGACATAGGCAGTCATTACAACATTGGCGGTAAAAGCCGCTTACCGTCGTGCAGAAGACCGCCAACACACCGCCGCAGCCGCAGAATTCCCCCACAGCTATTATGACCCACATTTCAGAATCTGCCAAAATTCAGACACCCACACAAGTCCACCACACCAAACGTCAGTGATAAACTGGCGAAAACAAAACCTCCACCGTCACGCCAACAGAAATACGGCCACACTATCACGACACACGGATCAACGCAGCGGTCTTTCAACCGCAGTATTCCATTGGCGGTACACCCGCTGCGCTCAAAATACACACACTCTTACAAAACACAGCCACATTGGACAATTCCAAATACACACACCTGATACACATACACACACCACTCCCACACACACAATACAATATAAAACACATACCCACATCACCCACAAACCCCCACAACAAAAATTCCGAAAGAAGGCCAGAGAGAGAGCACCAGCAAGAACAACAGCATCCACAGGCACACAACACCATCACCCACAGAACTTCCACGCACCTCACATAACACATCACTACATATCACCCCACTTATCACCACACACTCCACCCCACACATCACCTACACCACCCCATGGCACGGCAAAGACACCCCAGGTTCTCGGAGGAGGAGTTCAGGGTCATGGTGGAGGAAATCGTCCGGGTAGAGCCACAGCTATTCGGATCACAGGTGCAGCACACCTCCATTGCAAGGATGATGGAGCTATGGCGAAGAATCGTGGACAGGGTCAACGCAGTGGGACAGCACCCAAGAAATCGGGAGGACATCAGGAAGCGGAGGAACGACCTACGGGGGAAGGTGCGTTCCGTGGTCTCAAGACACCACCTGGCAGTTCAGCTGACTGGCGGCGGACCCCCACCTCCTCCCCCACAACCAACAACATAGGAGGAGCAGGTCTTGGAGATTCTGCATCGTGAGGGCCTCGCAGGATGGACTCTGATGAGTCAAATCTTAACTATTACAACCCCCACCCTACCTGCATGCTATCACATATCCCCACCCTCACCCCCAGCACCCCAACTCCTCACATATGTCCCAATATCACAAACCACCCATCCCAACACCAAGCCCTGCATGCAACAACAAAGCATGGACACCCATCACTAAAGGATGCCCACTGCACATTCCCATACAACCCCCTAAACCATCCTCACACAAGGTCCCACACAGGAATGCAAACACTGGGGTACACCACACATCCTACAGGCACTCACGCAAGCATCACACACATGCAGACACAGCAACAACCACTGCCTCCACTGTGTCCCCCTCCTCCCTCCCAGTCTCGTCTACACTCACACCTGCATGCACTACCTCTACAGCCACTATGTCCCTCTCCAGCACACCCACCACCACACCCCGCTCACGTGCAGTCACCACCCCCACTACCATTCACACGTCCCCTGTGTCCTCTCCCAGTGTGTCTGTGACGCCCCCTCCCAAGATACAGAAACACAGGCACACAACCACCCAACAGTCATCCACCTCACGACAGCCTCCAGGGCATGCACCTTCACCCAAAGTCACCAAACGTACACCTCCTACAGCCACCACCTCTTCCTCCACTCCCAAACCCCCTCCAGCTACCCGTCCCAGTGTGTCCCAAAAACTTTTCCTGTCCAGCCTTGACCTTTTTCCCACACCTCCCCCTCCCCGTCCATCTCATAGGTCCCGAACTAGCACCTCAGCCACAACATCTCCGGGACCAGTGGTGCCTGTAGTCACCGGAATGTGGAGTGCACCGGCCACCAGGGCAGCCAGAGTGGCAGGGAGCCACAGCCCAGACAGTCCCCCACCTGTGAAGCATCAGAAGTTGGCCAGTGCCCGGCGGGAGAGGGGGAAGACTCCAGCCACCAAAGCCACTCCCAGGGGTCCTGTTGGGAGTGTGGAAGCAGCTTTGACACCTTCCAAGGTGGGGAAGGGCCACAAGAAACCCGGCAAGTCCGGAAAGAGCAGCACGGTGGAGAAGACCGCCATCATCCCCGCTGTCCAGGAGGCCAACACCAGCCCAGCTGCCCAGGAGGCCACCGCCAGCACCAGCCCAGCTGCCCAGGAGGCCACTGCCAGCACAAGCCCAGCTGCCCAGGAGGCCACCGCCAGCACCAGCCCAGCTGCCCAGGAGACCACCGCCAGCACAAGCCCAGCTGGGCCATGAAGGACCGCCAGCACCAGCCCCGCTGGGCCATGAAGCACCGCTGAACAGGGCACCGCCATCTCAAGCACCGCAGAACAGGACACCACCATCCGAAGCACCGCTGAACAGGGCACCGCCATCTCAAGCACTGCTAGCCCATGAGCGGCAGGGGCACTGAGGCAACTGTGTCCGTCATGGGGTGAATGATGCACTCTTGGCAACATGCCCCCTCCAGAACCAGTGGAGACTGTCATCCACTACCTCTGTCCTTAGCAGGATGAAGCATTCTGGGCACCATGCCCCCTCCAGAACCAGTGGAGACTGTCATCCACTACCTCTGTCTTTAACAGGATGAAGCACTCTGGGCACCATGCCCCCTCCAGAACCAGTGGAGACTGTCATCCACTTGTGAGACTGTGGCTTTGCACTCCCCAGGATATGGCAGTGGGCAACCCACCCACTGTAGAGACTTGAGAGACTGTGGCTTTGCACTCCCCAGGATTGAGCAGTGGGCCGACCACCCAATGTAGAGACTTGTGAGACTGTGGCTTTGCAGTCCCCAGGATATGGCAGTGGGCAACCCACCCACTGTAGAGACTTGAGAGACTGTGGCTTTGCACTCCCCAGGATGTAACAGTGGGCATGTGGCCCCCTCGTGGATTTGGCGTTGTGCACTCAAGCGGCTGAGGTGCCCCCCTTTCCCTCCCCCTGAGGTGCCTGTTTTATTGGTATCTGATGCCCCTGTAGTGTTCTCTCCGTCATGGTTGGGGATCTTGTGTGGGCCTCGCCCATACCGTGTGGTCCAAGTGTTCCACAGACTTTCTCAGTGCACTACCTGGACTACTATGCTTGGTATTTATTTTGTACATGGTGTATATATATATATATATTTCTGCCTACTTGTTTTTAATATATTATGATGATTACACTAATTTTCTATTGACTTTGCATTCTTCCGGGGGGTTTGGAGGGTGTAACTGTGATGTATTGATATGCATTTGTGTGTGTTGTAGTGGGTGAGGGTGGGGGTGTTGCGTGTGTGTTTCCCTGTTTTTTGCCTCCCCTGTGTCGTAGGTGCAGTACTCACCGTGGTCTTCGCCGCCGGCATTCGTGCTCCTGGTAGAGGAGCAGGAAGACTATCGCAGGGAGAATTTGGAGTTCCGGTTCCATGGTGTCCTCGTTGCTCGTGGGGTGTGTAGAGGTGAGCGTTTTCGCTTCGAAATTCCTGTTTCCGCCGTGTTTTTATCCACTGTGAATCCGCCCCGGAAAAGGTGGCTGATTGGCCTGTCATAATACTGCAGGCGGTACATTGTCTCCCGCCTGTCTGTTGGTGGTGACCACCACGCTGTTTGTTTGTACCGCCGTGGTGGTCGGAGTGTTAAAGTGGCTGTCTTTGTTGGCGGTTTCCGCCACAGTCGTAATTGCAGGGGGAGTTCCATGGGCACTGTGGTGATTTTTCCCATGCAACAGCCATGGGTTTTGATGCATTCCCAGACTTACAATGATCTGTAAACCTGGGGATGTGTCCAAACTGTACGCCTTCCCAGAGGTGGCATAAGGAGAAGAATTATCTTGATTTCTTCTCGTTTTTTCCTCTTTTTATGTTTGCTTCATTCTGCAGCACACATAGAAAGAAAGGGGAAAAAGCCACGTGGATTGTTTTTGTGCAGGAAGGTGTTGCTTTCTGCACAAAAACAATCCTATCAATAACGCAGACACCCTTGCACCATGGTTCAAGGATGACTGCGTTGGATCTAGTCAACAAATTGTGCACCGACGTTGGCAGAAAGAACAGGAATGCACTGTATCTCGTAAATATGGTGCCTTCCTGACCTTTCAAATTGGCATAGGGCAATGCAGATAAAATACTTGCAGCACTGCCCCATTCCAATTCATTGTAAATATCCCCTCCAGTTTCTCGACATAATAGTCAGTTTTAACGCCCTGTAACCTGAACAAAATAATAAATACCACAACCAATCCTTGCATATGATTTACCGACATTTACAATATTACTTCCACCCGAACATGTGAATTCTGCGTCTTGAACTAATGGTCTGGGGAGGAGTCAATCGTGCATTTCAGTGCATGGGGACTATTTTTGGTTCTTCGAATTGTAAATTTGCGCTTTTCACTACTCCTTGGAGTTTGAGATTGCAGTCATTCTACGAAGACTGTTCATCTAGCAATAACACTGAGCGAGAAGGCAAAAACTGGGATTTTGAACAAGACGCCTGTCTCTTTAAGTGAGTCATTCTTATTTTTTGTGTGCATATTTTGGTGTGCACAGAGCTTGAGGGAGGCTAGTTTGATATCCTACGTCAATGCGTCTAAATACAAGGGACACGTGTTTTCTACACTGTATAAATAAGGAAAGCTTTATGAGAATGTAATTAAAACAACAGTGTTTGTGTCTCAAAAATAGTTTGTTTAGTTATCTTTGAAACGTAAATAGTTAAGTGTATCTTTTTCTACAAGCACTCGTTCAACCAGAAAAGAATGCCTGAATGTTTAATTGACATGATTATAAAAAAGTCTTCCAGCATTCTGTGCTTACTGTTTCCTTTTCTGTTTCTCAGAGAATCTGGTGTGTGGCTTGCATTATCCTCGGTCTCTGAAGAAAGGGTGCTCGCGCAGGTATTGAACGGTGCAATGTTCCAAATGTTAGCTTAGGTAATGTTCGCAGCCTTTCCTGTCAGAGCAGATGCAACATTCTCCAAGTATTACATATGCGTCTTACAACCCTTTTTGGAAAGTCCTGGGATAGAAGGCAGTCTTTTTCAGGTTGCTTACTGTTGATGGATGCATACACAGGACAACTTTCAGCAACATGGCAAGATTAGCATTTTTGTATGAAAGTGTTTTACTGCTGGAAATCTACCTCTGGTGGACTACCACGGTGCTTCAGGGCACGGGACATGCCTCGTTAGGTAAGATTTACATCATTGTGTTGCAGATGACGAGCAGGGTTCATTTAGCACGTGTGTCCATATCAGGGCGCATTTACATAAAGTGAGTTGATAAGCAGTACTAGCTGGTAATGTGGGGCATACGACATAAACGTAATTCTGATCAACCTGACCAGCCCTAAAAAATGTCCACACCTGAATTTATATTGCACTATTGCGAGAAAGTTAGTTTTGAGAAAAAGCGGTACATACATATTGAATTTTTCAAATGTATTTGTATAAGGTGCCTGGGCATGAACATTTTGTTACTTAAACACTTAAAAAACTCCATGCAGTGCATGAAATGCCATACCATGAAATATGTTTTCGTTTTATAAACCAAAAAATAAGCTTTTACTTAATTGGAAATAGAAAAGGCATTAACATATTTGTTGTACACTGATTTACATATTGACGCCGAGCACGACATTGTTTCCTTTGTTGAATATTATTGTGCTTACAAAGGTTTCACTGACATTCTCTTCTCTTCTCTTCCACAAATATGTGCAACATAATGTTCTACACCCTTGACATTTCTACCATTAAAAAGCAAGCACGTAAATGTATTGTATTATCCACATGTGGTTATCATAATGTTGACACGTGAAACATCTAGCTAGTGCGATCAATCTGAAGTTCATGTTTTTTCCCGCATGTTCCAAGTTTAATAATCACATGTCATAAAGTGCAGTTCATATTACGCGTATTACTGCCAATCAATACACTCACTTGAAGGCAGCAAAGAATTACTGTGTGTAGATAGAACTTTTCTATGGCAAAAGAATTTACACTTACAGTGAAATTTTACCATGGATGTACACATACAGTTTACCATGATGATTTGTGCTTCACAAAATACAAAGCTTGAAATTGCCGCAATGTACAAAGTTAATGCAGCATCAGTCAGCTTTACAGGAAGAACCTGAACATGAGGTTCAGGGCCGGATTTATGTCTGGTGGTGGTCTGTGCGATAATGCTCCCATGACCCGCTCCTTCACTGATTCTCTCAGTACCAACCTCCAGTGATGCTTTCGTCTCTCCATAACCCTTCTTTCAAATTTATTTCTTTTATAGCAGTACTCATCCCAATATATTGTCAGAGCACTTCACATCACAAACATATTATACAGAGACAATGAGTCATACAACTGCGTAAATCAATGCATAAGAAATCTGATATAAGACAATGAGGACTACAAGAAGTAGAATCACAGGTCATCCATACTGATAGGCAATATATGTTAAGACCGCTTTCTCTGGAGAATCGAAGGTACAGTTTTACTAAGTTTTCATGCAGTGCAGGACCAAAGTTGCTGCACTGTGTTGAATGAAAAGGAGGGAACACAACAGCACCATATCTTCCAAGATATGGTGCTGTTACTCTCTCCACTAGTGCTGGCACTGTATAGGCTGCCTTGTGCTAATGCACAACCCCTTGCACTATTGTGCTAGGATGTGTGTGATGCCAACCATAGGTATCGTACTGAAAGGGAGTTATTCCAGCACACAATTCTATGCTTTGAAACTTTATCACTTTGTATGTGCTGTACAGTTCATAGATTTGGAGATTTTTTTTTTTTCCTCCAACTTTATGCCTGCAAATCCTTTCTATCTCTTTAATAACTAGCGATTAGCATCAAAATTCATGGGTAGGTTGATGGGAATGTCCACGAACCATCAATGCTATACCTCATTCACGCAGAGTAGTGCAAAGAGGTTCTTTGTGTTACTTTAGGGCTTCTTTCCAGCGCAATTTAGAATTTGTGCTGAAGTTAAATGTAAACCTCAAAACATAAATTTGCACCATCTATGTGGCAAAACAGGCTCAAAGTTCCTGATTCACACAGGTAAACTTACACTTTTACCATTGTTTGTTAGTCACGAAGGGATTTATGAGTTGAATCTTTATGAGTGCGGACTTTCCACACATAAAAATATCTATCTTTTTGTGGGTGGAGACTCAGAACGATACTACTTGTAAATCCCTTTGTGAATAGCAAACAATCACAAATTTACACGAAAATATAGGTTTATCTTTGTCAATAATGCCCAATGTCTTAGTTAATCTTTCCCATAAATTCAGGATATGAAACACAACACAATAGTGGTGTTATATTTAAAAAAATTGATTACTAGCTAAAAAAAACCTTTTAGCAAAGTGAGAACAAGGAAAGATTGAGGGGAAAAAAAATAAGGATCTAAAGATGTGCCTTGCAATTTGCAGGCAGTGCTTTGATGCCAGTTAATAGCTCAATGTGCTATATTAGATGAATTGTAACTTGCGAACTCCAAGCAACTAACGGAACACTGATCCAAAAGTAGTAACTGAGCTATCTACACAAAATCCAAATCTGTGTTCCTCCAGTCGCACATTGTTTTTCACAGCAGCAACATTAACTCACTAATTCTATCGTGAGGCTAAACTGTGACTAGACAAAACACACATTTCTCCATCAAGTGCATTGACCACAGTATTAGGTTTGAGCCAGCGGGTGCAGGTTGGGCACGCTGGAACCCATTTTTGGGGACCAACTTTGACCTACAGCAAGAGCAAGAAATAGAGAAAAGGGAAGAAATAGGAGGAAGAGAAAGATGGAAAAACAGTGAAAAAGGGAGAAGGCAAGGATGAAATATAACCTGCAAGAATGAGCGAAAGAGCCAAGGGGTAACTAGTGGCAAATTATAGAAGCAAGATAAGGAATTACAAATACATATCTTTGGCACTTGAAAGCACGTCCTTTCAAGGCACCAGTCTCGGGCCCCTGACCAAAAGTTTGGGCCTTCGCACTTATTAATTTACAAATTAAGCAATGATTTACCACCAGAGTTAGCATACTATTTTTATTATCCCCTAAATAATGCCAGGTACATAAAGATCTTTTCTGACTGCTCCTATTTCTCCTCAGACTGTCACGCAGTGGACAGCCCATTGAGTTTGGTGCCCTGTGCTGTGGCACCAGTCGCATTGCCCCAAAGTCTGCGCTGTTGACGTTTTCATATGTTTCATGAATGAAGAACAATATACATTTTTCATTGTAAGAAAATGTGTGTATAAAAATGCATTCACTTCTCACAGCCTCACTTTGAGCCAGGGTGGGCGGAATAGTTAATTCTGCCCACGGAATTGGTGGAATTTGCAAGCTCCACATAATTCTTGTAGGACAGAGTTCTAGACAAATTTTGCCAATCGTTGCATGGTGGATTTTTTTTTTTCCCCATGAGGCACCAGAAATGTAAGATTTTCCATTTCCTAGCCCATATTTCTAATGTGGGAATTCACGAGCAGCCGCAGTCAGGGGACTGCATCTCAAATAGATTTGCTATCGCTTGAGTAGATTTTAATGTTTCACGCTACCAGCACTAAATTGCAGTACATGCACAAGCAGTGCAACAGCCATTATTTTTGTCTGTTGGCAGAACTCTGTGGAATCTCGCATAGTTGTTCTATAACTCCATGGAATTCCACAGAGTGAAATTCCACAAGTTCGGCCTACCTCAATCTTTGGGAAGAAGCCCCATAAGCTTAATTGGGCCGAACATGATTTTTCTCCTGAACAGTGATTACACACTTTTTCTAAATGACCACAGCTCTAGGGACTAATGATGGTGTTTTATGACACAGCACCAGTTTTATGAACATGCAGGGTGTTAGGCCAGACCGTGTTAAGGTGGTCTTCTTCCCAACTTTTTGCTTACCTCCTCCATTTTTCTTACATTGTTCTTGCTGGAATTAGAAATCTGTGCACTTTAACACTGCTAGCCAGTACTAATGTGCTTGTGTTGCATGGTTTGCATACAGTCTTTATTTTGAAATCAACTACTTAAGTTTACATGTCTATTTCCTGGTAACATTTTCCACACTTCAGCACATGAATGTGCAGTATGCAAATTCCTGATAGGCACTGATGCTGTATAGTCTGTACATTAGGTTCCAGGGTTGTACATTTTAGAACAGAATATCATTGCTTTGCTTTCTTGCTTTTCTCATTAGGAGACACTTTATTTTAGTTGGACAAAATGAAAGAGCTGCTATGCATTCCTCTCACAGTGTAATAATATCACTATTTATTATATAAACAGCGTCCGTGCATTGTCTCAGTGAGAGGAGCACTTCTATGTTGGGATTATCACTGAACCTCTGGGAGCTGTGACTGAGATGCAACCCTGCTAACTTTAAGCTCCATCCTGTATAGGAAGAAAACCTGTACGGGCTTCCTGACACTTAAAACCAAGGTATGGGGGTTATACTATCCCAACTGATCTTGTAGACGTTACTCCCACTGTGATCTCTTCAGTATTGTATTAGATACAGATAGAAGTATGCAAACTTTGGCAACAATTTCCATGGTTGAATTATTAAGATTGTTTACAATTCCAACACTGCAGATTACATTAATATGTTCTATTTTTCTTTTAATTGCAGTGCATGCTTTTTATACAAAAATACCATAATTTTAATAAATGTTTCAAAATAGCTTTTTGTATTTGTCTTGCGTTTACCTTGGGTGTACAAGAGTGACTAGGTAAAGGGTTAGATTTGTTTCTACAGATTCATTGGGAATCAACATCATGTTCGAGGTTGCCAATAACATCTTTCCCTAGTCTGTTTGGGGTTTGGATGTGGGACTGTGAGCTTGCCAAGGTACAACAACACCTACTGATGGTATATGTGGACTGAATCTCTATATTGCAAAGTTCATGTTGGTCTAATACACATCCTGCCATAGTTGTAGGAACCGTGCAACACTTGTGGTCTCTCCTCTGAGCATTATTATATTGGTTTATCACCAAATGGCATATTTAATTTTCTAATAGTTCCCCAGTATAGTAGTACTATGTGTACTTAGGAGCTGTAAATTAAATGCTACAAGTGGGCCTGTAGCACTGATTGTGCCATCCACTTAAGTAGCCTTTTAACCATGTCTCAGGCATGCCATTGCAGAGCCTGCGTGTACAGTTTTACACTGCCATGTCGACCTGGCACAATAACTGTTTTGCCAGGCCCAACCTTTCCCTTCTTATACATATAAGCAACCCCTAGGGTAGGCCCTGAACAACTCAGAGGACATGGTGCGATGTATGTAAAAGGCAAGACACATACTTTTAACTTTTACATGTGACAATACTGAAAAATAATTCAGAAAGTAATTTTTCACTAATGCAATGCCTCTCTCTCTCGAAGGATAACATTGGGATTACCTTATTACATTTTTGAGTGTGATTCCAAATTGTGAATGGATGTACATTTCAAGTTTGGTGTCCTTAGAATCACAATTTAAAATCCAAATGTACGGTGAAGTCAGATTTTTAATTGCAATTCTGAAAATGTCACTTTTAGAAATGTGGAATTTGTTACTTTAGCCATTTGGTGTCTGCTACCTGTCTCTGATCAAATGTCTGAGGCGAGCAACATCTGGGTTTTGTGTATTCCCCCCTAGACACCCACACACAATGGGAGCTTATCTGTGACTTGATGGGCCACCCTGGCAGGATGAGAGAGAGGAGCTGGACTCAGACTCACTTACACCTGCATGGGCTGTGTTCTCTCTCCACATAAGGGTCTGCATACCCCACTGCAGCAAGTCTAGAACCAGAGCAGGAAGGGCCGGGCCTCAGTGCACTTCAAAGGCCCATTTTAGAAGTCTCTCCCATTTCAAAGTCATCAATGGCTATAAGAACTGGACCTCAGACACCACCTCTTCAGTTCACTTCTGAATCTGTAAATTCTCTGCCAGGAAGCAGGACTGCTGTCCTGCTGAAGGACTGCCACTCTACTGGCCTGCACTCTGCTGGACTCCTGCTTTACTGTGCTGACCTGTTGCCCGTTGCCCTCTTGCCTGGGAGTGAGAAGGACTGTACCTGCAACTCAGAAACCAGAGTGATCCCAAAGGCTAGTTTGCTGGCCTCCTGATCTGAAGTCTCAGGGACATAAAAGATTCCTAATCACTGTGCTTTGACCCCTGGACTCTGCCATCTGTGAGTCAACCCTGCCAAGCAGTGCCACCACAATTTGGGATCCATGGGAGTGAGCTTATGGTGCTTTCTCAGAGGAACTGATGCATACTATGCTGAGCAATGCATCCCTGAGCAGAACTGATGCATCTCCATAGCTGAGCGGCGCATCTTCAAGCACAACCAACATATCATCACTGCTGGGTGGATTGAACCCGTTGCAAAAGACTTGTATTTTAACCCCATCCCTCATCTTCGATTTGACGCATCACTTTCGGTACTGCCACTGTGTGATGCTTTCCCTGGCACAAGGTCCTCCACCGTCAACAATAGCCTTGACAATGATGCCAAAACTCTGTATCACAGCTTCACTGGTCATCAAAAGTGACACATCATCTCAACTGTGCATCGTATCCTTGACACAGGCCTTCACATCTCAAGACCAGTGTTGGACTTTTGGCCATACGCATGGTCATCCCTAGTCTTTTTGCCTCCTTCCTCCTGGTTTTTCTGACCTCTCGCTGTTGGCTCTAGGACTCTGAGCACTTTATCACTGCTGACCAGTGCTAAAGTGCAGGTGCTCTCCCATCTAAAGTTGGTATGATTGGCTTATACCTAATCAGCATATTTAATTTACCTATAAGTCCCTTGTACAGTGGTATCTCTATACCCAGGGCCTGTAAATTAAATACTACTAGTGGGCCTGCAGCGCTGCTTGCGCCACCCACTGAAGTAGACTTTCAAACCTGTCTCAGGCCTGCTAGCGCAGGGCCTGTGTGCGCAGTTTTCTGCCACAGGGACCTGGCATCTAAATTTACTTGCCAGGCCCAGAACTCCCCTTTTACTACATGTAAGTCACCCCTAAAGTACGCCCTAGCTAGCCCTATGGGCAGGGTGCCATGTATGTAGAAAGGCAGGACATGTGCCATATTGCATGGCCTGTCCTGGTAGTGACAAACAGCCTAACTTGGTGTCTCACTGCTGTGAGTGCTGCCTTCTCATAGGATTGCATTAGAAATGCCCTGCCTTATGTGTAAGGGGTATTGTCTGATTTATGAGGGGTAGCCTAGGCGTGTTTGGTATGGTTGTGATGGTGATAATAAATACTGCTTACTGGTGTGGGTGTATTTTTTATTACTATCACAGAAATGCCACTTCTATAAAGTGCGCATTTATCTGTGCTTATGATTCTGGTGTTTTGCAGCTTGACTCCAATCCACGTCTGGGCAGAGTGACAGTTGGGGCTTTGTGCATACTTTTCAGACAGCCTGTACACAGGGAGGGTGGAGGTGTCACTGAGGTGCATCTACATACTGAATAGTCTTCCTGGGCTGAGAGAAGGGAGAGGCGGGGCACACCTACATTTGTAAAGGCTGTGCCCTGGCCTCACACAATAGGGTCGTTAACCCCCCACTGATGTTTGGAGCCTGTGCTGAAAGGAGAGAGGGGGCACTCCCAGAACCAGTTGTAACTGGCTGGAACCTCCTCTCCCTATCATTGTAAAACACTGTAAAACAGGACTATAAGTACAGGGGAATTTCCCCCACAATTTGAACATTCTTGGAACTTGAAAATGGACACAGAACGCTGATGAATGGACTCACCAGGAAACCGCCATGGACTGCTGCTGCTGTGCTGACCTGTGACCTGCCTGGTCACTAGGAGGAACTGCCACCATCTGCACCCCTTGTGCTGGCCTGTAGCTGGGCCCACCAGCCCTGTGCCTCTTCCTTGCTTATTCGTTCCCAGGGGCAGGGTGCTGTGGCCCCTGGCCCCTGCCATGATCCCCACAGCTTTGCTGAAGCGCTTAACAAAAGCGCTCTCTCTCAAAGAGCTGGGAAAGATCACCGCCGCAGCCCGAGTTTAGGTGGCTTTAGCGCTTTGGGAAGCGCTTTATTCCTGGCCCCCAAGAACACCGCCGCAGCCCGGGAGCTTAAAAGTGCCCTCGCGCTCTCCGCGGCACCTTTACTTTGATGGAATCACCACCGCAGCCCGGGCCGAGCATTTGAGTTCGAGCGCGAGGTTCGCGCTGTCCCTAGTGCCCCCGGGGCACTCTCTGAAGTAAAGGAAGGAGCTATCACGCTCCTATCCTGCTCCCGGGGGACGCGCACTTTTTGGAGCGCCCCCGGGGCACCAGCAGGCCCCACCTGGGGCCGCAACGTCATCCGAGGGAGAGGAGGACGCCTCTCCCTCCCTCACAGGAATCCCGGAGGCAGAGGGAGAGGAGGACGCCTCTCCCTCCCTTGCAGGAGTCCCGGAGGACTCTCCTGGCATTACGGGCCGGGCGGCAGCCTCACCGGAGGCTCGCCCTGGCCACCGGCTCTCTTGTTGGCCCCCCTCGCGGGCCAGTAGTATGTTAATGGGGAGTCTCCCCGGTGTGAGGGCCAGTATAGGCCCAGGGAGACCCCAGGAGCTAGCGGGTCCCCAGAGGGGCCCGTGTTTCACCCAGGAGGGGGTGCGAGGCGCCCCCCTCCCCCTTCAAAGGTTTCCCTGACCTGGGCCCCCCTCGAGAGGGCCGGTGGAGGCCTAGGGGGGCCCCCAGTGTTGACGGCCCCCAGAGGGGCCCGTTTTTCATCGAGAGGAGGTGCAAGCCGCCCTCCCCTAACCCCAGGAGATTAGGGAGGCCCCCGTTTTGCGCAGAGGAGCGCCGGGGGCCCCATTATTAGTTTTAGGCACTGGAGGTACCTCTACCATCTACCAGGTACTTTTAAATGGACCAATAGGATCATAATTGAAGTTCTTGTTACAGACTTTTCTAATTGTGATATATTGCCTACCTGTTCTTTGATGCTTCTTGTTGGAAAATGGGTTATTGGTAGGGCAGGTAGGTACCTACACCTAGCAACAAGCCACTAACCTCCACATAGGTACAGTTAGATCTCACTAAATTAATCCCAGCTCTACCCTTGGTAGCTTGGCATCGAGCGTCAAGGCTTAACTTAGGAGACAAAGTGTAAAGCATTCAAATATCACAAAACAGTATTTAAATAAAACACAGGAAACAGTTTAAAAATCCAAAACCAATTTATAAAAATAGCTTATATTTTTATCTTTAAAATGACACAAAAACGATTAAAATCGGTTCAGGGGAACCGGAGATATGAATTTTTAAAGTATTATTATTTTCTAGCGCTTAGAAACAAAAAGCGCCAATCGGGTCATCTGGTTGCACCAGGACCGGGGCAAAGTCAAACTTTCAGGCCGACCGCGATGGAGCCCTGCTCGGCTACAAGTCGCGGGAGGCCTCGGTTAAAAAGTTACCTTCTGACTTAGTCTCTTTTTTGATGTTTTTCTTCCCCGGGACGAACCTGCCAGTTGAATCCGACCTCTTGGAGCCCTTGTCCGGATACGCGAAGTCGGTTTCCTCGGTGGTGATTTTTACCTTCGGACTTAGTCGTTTTTTCGAGATGAAAATCCTTCGACCGGGGTAAACCTGGATCTTGATCCGACGTCCGTGGAGCCCTTCTCGGATACGATGGCTGGGAGGTCCCGGTCAACTTTTTACCTTCGGACTTAGTCTCTTTTTTGGATGTTTTTCTTTACCGGGACGAACCACGAAGTCAGGCCGGGTCGCGGTTGAGGCAAGCCGGCTAGAATTTCCGCGTCGGGTCGGTCACTTTATGGAGCTTTTTTTCAAAAATTCTCCAATCTTTTCCAAACTTCTGGGGCTTCACCCAGATGTTCTTTTAAGGTTCTTTTGGGGTCCACAGCTCACCCCAAGGGTCCAGAAGTTCTGTGATGGTCCTTGGGGGGTGCGGACTTCAACTCCCAGAATGCACCTGGCGCAAACTCCTTTTTGGCCACTGGACAGTGGTCAGCTGGTCGCTTTCTTCAGGAGTTGGTGCAGGGGACTCTGGTTTAGCAATTTTTCACCTGTAGCAAACAGGGAGTCCCTCCTTGAACCAGTTGAAGCCAGGCAAAGTCCTTCTTGTGGTGAAGCCCAAGTGTGCAGCTGGTGCAGTCCTTCTGAGTGCAGGGTCCAGGTGCAGGCCAGGGGTCCAGCAGGGCAGTCCTTCTTCTTCTTTAGTTCCTTTCTTGTTGAATTCTGGAGGGGATCTGAGGTGTGGGTGCAGGTCTGCCAGTTTTATCTTTGCTCCTGGGTGAAAAGCAGGGGGGCCCTGGTTCTCCAATCAGGGACAGGGTCGTCCCCCTGTGATGACCACTTCCTGGGAAGTGTGGCAAAAATCCATCCCAGAAGGCAACAGTCTCTAAAAATCCAACATGGATGAATCTGATTTTTGGAGGTAACATCTGGCTGAGCCCACCCACTGGTGTGGCTAAAAATCATAAACACACCCCTCTCCTGCCCTCTCCTAATCTAATCAAGGGGGCACCTAGCTGTCTGGGGTTGCAGGATGTGGGGGTGTTGCTGGGTGCTGCAAATGTCCTTCTCTGCCTTTGAAGACCAGTTTGGCAGCCCTCCCCCTTCCTGCCTCACCATCTGCTGAGGGGAGATTCTCTCCCCCAAGCACATTCCTTTGTGTGAAGTCAGGCCACTTCACACCTCATCAAGGTAGCCTGGCAGAAGCTGCTGCAGGCTGGCCAATCAGAGCACAGCAGCAAAAACAATGCAGAGCTGAAATTGGCAACTTTTTAGGTAAAGTCTAAACTTTTTACCTGAACTAGTTATATTAAATCCAACAACTCGAAGTTGTGGGATTTATTATAACAATCAATTTGATACCAAATTCTTGGTATGTAACATTTAAGGAGACTTTAAAATTTAAAATAAAGTCTGCCCATTCTAGCCTATGAAGGCCATTTACTTCAATGAGGGAAAAACGAATTTGGCTGTTTTTACCTCACCAGGGCTTATAAATCTATTTTTATAAAATCCCTGCTTATAGTTACATGGCACCCAGCCCTAGGGGCACATAGGGCACACCTTAGGGGTGACTTATATGTAAAAATAAGGTAGTTTAAGACTTTGGAAGTACCTTTAATTCCAAAGTCGAATTTGCATATAACTTTAATTTAAAAGCAGCCAGCAAGGCAGGCTTGCTTTTAAAATGACACTGGGCACCTCAGCAATGCACCTAGGTGTGCACCACCTATGCTGTGGTCCCTAAACCTACATGCCCTACCATATACTAGGGACTTATAGGTAGGTTAACTTAGCCAATTATAATTAGCCTAATTTGCATATCCATTTTACACAGAGCACAGGCCCTGGGACTGGTTAGCAGTACCCAGGGCACCATCAGAGTCAGGAAAACACCAGCATAAAGTGGAAAATGGGAGCAAAAAGTTATGGGGCCTCTGCAATCAGCCCTAGTTTCTCACACTTCTACATATATGTGCACATGTTCCTGTTATGGGCATGTCTTGCTAATATGTTCTCTTAACTTGCCATAGATTTTCTAATGTTCCTACAAGTGTTCTAATGTGATAACGTGTTCCTGACTACTGCTTATGTTGCAGAATACTGAGTAACCTGTGTGTTATGTGTGACTACTGCTAGTTTGCAGAGTAACTAATGTGTAACGTGTTCTGACAACTGCTAAGGTAGCAGGATAGTACTGTTATGTGATGTTGGTCTAATAATTACGTTGTGTACAATACAGTGTATTTTTATATAATCTGGTGTTGTGTTTCCTTTGTGGTGGGGATATTGCGTCACATGTATGTGTGTGTTGTGCAAACGCTTTACGCATTGCCTCCGGGTTAAGCCTGACTGCTCGTGCCAAGCTACCAAGGGGGTGAGCAGGGGTTATCTTGGACGTGTAACTCCCTTGCCCTGACTAGAGTGGGTAAGTTCTGCCTGGCTGAGGTGCATACCCTAGCCAACCAGAAACCCCATTTCTAACATTGGAAGTCAGCGGTGAGGATAGGACTTGCGCTTGCACAATACCATTGTGACTCATTATTTCACTACAAGGATTGCGTTTAGACCATCACATGTTTGGCTTCTCTTAACTTTCTCTCTTTGGTCATTTTTCCTGTTTTCAGTTCTCACGCTTGGGTATTGTGGTTGTCACAGTTGAGTTATTTGTACCTTTTCAAGATGGGGCTTACCTTTGATTTAGAGGACCTGCCGTTTTACACGCAGGGGGAATTAGAGGGGTTCTGTAGAGAGAGAGGGCTGCCTGTAGAAGGGGACCTCAGGAGATCTCTGAATTTCTTTGAAAGGTTTGTGACATTTACCCAGGGAGGGAGTGTGCGTAGGGGGTACCCAGAGGATCCTGAGTGTAGCGAGGGTTCCCAATGGGAGGGCTCCCAGACCTCATCCCTAGAGAGTGGTAGAGAGACTGATCAGGAGGGTGAGAATGACCGGTTGGGGACGCCAGTTGACAGGGAAGGCCCCAGTGATAGGGAGTCCCTTGCTGGGTCCAGTGTAAGAAGCAGGGCTACCTCTCATTCCTTGACGCCTGATGAGCTAAGAGATAGGCGGGAAGAGAGGGACCTGAAGTTGCAGTTAGCGCGCCTAGCTGTTGAGGAGAGAAGGGCTGAGGTAGAGAAGGCCTTAGTACAGGAGAGAATGGCAGAGGCAGAGAGGGCCTTTGCCAGAGAAAGACTCGCTCTAGAGCGCAGTCTGAAGGTTCTGGACTCACCAGCGCTGCAGGTGGAGTCCAGTGGTGGCAGCAATGTACAGTGCTGTAGCAAAGATGTTCCTCACATACCCATAGATCTGGTACCTAGGTTCCAAGAGGGGGGTGACATACGTCAGTGGTTAAAGGAATATGAGAGGGCTCTGGTAGAGCGCAGGATCCCTGAGAAGGATTGGGGAACTGGCCTAGGGAGTTTTATTCCTGAGGAGGGGAGGGATGCCCTACTGACTCTAGAAGAGAGTGACAGGGAGGGGTACTCCGCTGTGAAGAACGCACTGATTGTGAAGTATGGTTTTTCCCCTGAGGAATACAGAAAAAGGTTTAGGGGTGGTAAGAAACTGTCCCACCAGTCTTGGGAGGAGTTTGTGGAGGATTGCTGCATTGCACTCGATGGATGGTTGAAGGGTAGCACAGTAAACAATTTTGAAGGGCTGTTTAATCTGATTCTCAGAGAGCACCTGTTTCGTTGTTGTTTTTCAGAGTTACGCCAACACTTGTCAGTGTGTGAACTCTCTGAACCCAGGGAGCTTGCAAAGGAGGCAGACTTCTGGTTGCGTACCAGAGGGTCTGGTGTGACATTAGGGGGTGTTCCTAATGAGAGTGGTCTAGGTGTTTCCCAACAAGGTGTGGTGGGAAAGGAATGGAGTGTCCCAGGTAGGTCCCAGTGGACTGGGATGGGTGAGGGACCCCATGTCCCGTCTCTGAGGAGAGGGAATGGGGCTGGGCTGAGGCCCAAGGTGCCCAAGGTGCCCAAGATACTGTCCCAGGCCCCTGAAGGTTCCATGAGTGAACGCCAGGAGGTGAGCCTAACCTGTGCCGTAGGGCCAGCTGTTCAGAAGGATCCCATTTTGTCATTAGGACTTAGGCGGGTGGCTGGTGATAGCGTTCCGCCGGTCCTGGTGTCTGGTAGTCTCGCTCTACAGCGGAGGAGGCGGAAATCCAGGCATAGGGTTGAGAGGGGGCTGCGGGCCCCAGTGGAGAACCTGGAGGGTCAGGGGTCAGCTCTGAGAGCAGAGCCCCCCAGGAATGACCTTGGTGAGACCATTTCTGGGCTGGGGGGAATCCAGACTCTGTCCGATGGGCAGAGGTCAGGAGACCTGCGCCAGCCAGACTCTTGTGTGGCCCTTGGGGAAAGTGTTTCCCTGGTGGGGGGTAGGTGTGCCCCCCAGGAAGTCCTGGTGCACCAGGCAATGATTCAACCGCAGGGTGGTGACTCTGGGTTGGATGATCAGGTTCAGGGGGTAAACTCTGACCTGATGGGGAGTACGTGTGCTCCCAAGGAAGTCCTGGTGCGCCAGGCAGTGGTTCAACCACAGGGTAGTGACTCTGGGTTGGATTGCCAGATTCAGGGGGTAAGCTCTGATCTGGTAGGGGGTAGGTGTGCTCCCAAGGAAGTCCTTGTTCGCTGGGCAATGGTCCAGTCTAAGGGTGTTGTCCCTGGACTAGATAGACAGGTTCAGGGGGTAAACTCTGATCTGGTTGGGGGGGCGGTTAGTGTGCTCACCTCCCCGTGTGAAACTTCTGGTGGCTTCTCCCGAGGTGGGGAGACGCAGGACTCTGGAAGTGGGGTTCAGGGAGGGGGAAGCCCGCCCCGGACCCCGGTGCAACCCAAGGGTGTCGTCCCTAGGTTGGGTGGTCAGTCGCCAGGTAGTGATCCTGGGCTGGCGAGAAAGTTGTGCAGGGCTGCTGTACCCAGCACCCTGGCAAGTGTGGATTCTGGTGATACCCCTCCTAGGAGAGGAGGGCGGGATCCTAGAAGGAGGGGTAGAGGGAGGAGATCCTCGCCTCTAGCCCCTGTAGAACCTATGGGTGCGGACCCTAGGTTGGTGGATCAGTGGCAGGGTAGAGCCCCTGAACTGATCAGAAATGGAGTGGAGACAGGTTGCTTTGCACCTGGGGCTACCGCCCCCCACTCATTATGGTTTCAGAGACCAGAGGCTCCTAGATGGCCTGGGGCCTGGTTCTGGCCATTGGCAGCTAGAGAATCCCCGTGGGTTGGTCTAGGCTGCCTGGGACGCATTGACAGAGAGATCCCAGTGGAGTCAGGAAGGCGTAGAACTGGAACATGCCCCTGCTGTTGTGGGCCTGGGTCCTTGTTCTATCGCCCCAATCAGGAAAGTACATCAAGGTATTGATTGTTCTCCCCTGGATTGTGGCTGGTAGGGGGTTGTGTTGGACTTTTGGCCATACGCATGGTCATCCCTAGTCTTTTTGCCTCCTTCCTCCTGGTTTTTCTGACCTCTCGCTGTTGGCTCTAGGACTCTGAGCACTTTATCACTGCTGACCAGTGCTAAAGTGCAGGTGCTCTCCCATCTAAAGTTGGTATGATTGGCTTATACCTAATCGACATATTTAATTTACCTATAAGTCCCTTGTACAGTGGTATCTCTATACCTAGGGCCTGTAAATTAAATACTACTAGTGGGCCTGCAGCGCTGCTTGCGCCACCCACTGAAGTAGACTTTCAAACCTGTCTCAGGCCTGCTAGTGCAGGGCCTGTGTGCGCAGTTTTCTGCCACAGGGACCTGGCATCTAAATTTACTTGCCAGGCCCAGAACTCCCCTTTTACTACATGTAAGTCACCCCTAAAGTACGCCCTAGCTAGCCCTATGGGCAGGGTGCCATGTATGTAGAAAGGCAGGACATGTGCCATATTGCATGGCCTGTCCTGGTAGTGACAAACAGCCTAACTTGGTGTCTCACTGCTGTGAGTGCTGCCTTCTCATAGGATTGCATTAGAAATGCCCTGCCTTATGTGTAAGGGGTATTGTCTGATTTATGAGGGGTAGCCTAGGCGTGTTTGGTATGGTTGTGATGGTGATAATAAATACTGCTTACTGGTGTGGGTGTATTTTTTATTACTATCACAGAAATGCCACTTCTAGAAAGTGCGCATTTATCTGTGCTTATGATTCTGGTGTTTTGCACTTTGACTCCAATCCACGTCTGGGCAGAGTGACAGTTGGGGCTTTGTGCATACTTTTCAGACAGCCTGTACACAGGGAGGGTGGAGGTGTCACTGAGGTGCATCTACATACTGAATAGTCTTCCTGGGCTGAGAGAAGGGAGAGGCGGGGCACACCTACATTTGTAAAGGCTGTGCCCTGGCCTCACACAATAGGGTCGTTAACCCCCCACTGATGTTTGGAGCCTGTGCTGAAAGGAGAGAGGGGGCACTCCCAGAACCAGTTGTAACTGGCTGGAACCTCCTCTCCCTATCATTGTAAAACACTGTAAAACAGGACTATAAGTACAGGGGAATTTCCCCCACAATTTGAACATTCTTGGAACTTGAAACTGGACGCAGAACGCTGATGAATGGACTCACCAGGAAAACGCCATGGACTGCTGCTGCTGTGCTGACCTGTGACCTGCCTGGTCACTAGGAGGAACTGCCACCATCTGCACCCCTTGTGCTGGCCTGTAGCTGGGCCCACCAGCCCTGTGCCTCTTCCTTGCTTATTCGTTCCCAGGGGCAGGGTGCTGTGGCCCCTGGCCCCTGCCATTATCCCCACAGCTTTGCTGAAGCGCTTAACAAAAGCGCTCTCTCTCAAAGAGCTGGGAAAGATCACCGCCGCAGCCCGAGTTTAGGTGGCTTTAGCGCTTTGGGAAGCGCTTTATTCCTGGCCCCCAAGAACACCGCCGCAGCACGGGAGCTTAAAAGTGCCCTCGCGCTCTCCGCGGCACCTTTACTTTGATGGAATCACCGCCGCAGCCCGGGCCGAGCATTTGAGTTCGAGCGCGAGGTTCGCGCTGTCCCTAGTGCCCCCGGGGCACTCTCTGAAGTAAAGGAAGGAGCTATCACGCTCCTATCGTGCTCCCGGGGGACGCGCGCTTTTTGGAGCGCCCCCGGGGCACCAGCAGGCCCCACCTGGGGCCGCAACGTCATCCGAGGGAGAGGAGGACGCCTCTCCCTCCCTCACAGGAATCCCGGAGGTAGAGGGAGAGGAGGACGCCTCTCCCTCCCTTGCAGGAGTCCCAGAGGACTCTCCTGGCATTACGGGCCGGGCGGCAGCCTCACCGGAGGCTCGCCCTGGCCACCGGCTCTCTTGTTGGCCCCCCTCGCGGGCCAGTAGTATGTTAATGGGGAGTCTCCCCGGTGTGAGGGCCAGTATAGGCCCAGGGAGACCCCAGGAGCTAGCGGGTCCCCAGAGGGGCCCGTGTTTCACCCAGGAGGGGGTGCGAGGCGCCCCCCTCCCCCTTCAAAGGTTTCCCTGACCTGGGCCCCCCTCGAGAGGGCCGGTGGAGGCCTAGGGGGGCCCCCAGTGTTGACGGCCCCCAGAGGGGCCCGTTTTTCGTCGAGAGGTGGTGCGTGCCGCCCTCCCCATACCCCAGGAGATTAGGGAGGCCCCCGTTTTGCGCAGAGGAGCGCCGGGGGCCCCATTATTCGTTTTAGGCACTGGAGGTGCCTCTACCATCTACCAGGTACTTTTAAATGGACCAATAGGATCATAATTGAAGTTCTTGTTACAGACTTTTCTAATTGTGATATATTGCCTACCTGTTCTTTGATGCTTCTACATATATGTGCACATGTTCCTGTTATGGGCATGTCTTGCTAATATGTTCTCTTAACTTGCCATAGATTTTCTTATGTTCCTACTATGGGCGTTTTATGATATTCTTATGACAAGTGTTCTAATGTGATAACGTGTTCCTGACTACTGCTTATGTTGCAGAATACTGAGTAACCTGTGTGTTATGTGTGACTACTGCTAGTTTGCAGAGTAACTAATGTGTAACGTGTTCTGACAACTGCTAAGGTAGCAGGATAGTACTGTTATGTGATGTTGGTCTAATAATTACGTTGTGTACAATACAGTGTATTTTTATATAATCTGGTGTTGTGTTTCCTTTGTGGTGGGGATATTGCGTCACATGTATGTGTGTGTTGTGCAAACGCTTTACGCATTGCCTCCGGGTTAAGCCTGACTGCTCGTGCCAAGCTACCAAGGGGGTGAGCAGGGGTTATCTTGGACGTGTAACTCCCTTGCCCTGACTAGAGTGGGTAAGTTCTGCCTGGCTGAGGTGCATACCCTAGCCAACCAAAAACCCCATTTCTAACAACCAGTCAGCAGGATCCTTGACAAAGATGCAGCAGGACCACACTCCGCAACATGCCACATCTCGGAAACAACGCATTGCCTCAGCTGCACAACCCATCTTCACCACGGATTTATGGAATGTTCTGCAGCAAGGATTTAAGGCACTTCGGATCAGCGGGCCTAACTGGGTCCTTGTAGCCGACCCACATTCCATCGCAATTGGCCTCAACTTTTGAATTTGTCCCGGTCTGGTGCAACCAGATATCCCCCATAGAACTTGCTTCTTGGCACTATTTTTACTTCTAAATTTGAAATTCAGTAACGCCATTTCTACTTATTGGATTTTTGTCATTTTGGTATTTTTTATTTATTAAATTCATATCTAGTTTTCTAACCTTGTGTGGAATCTTTTTATGTGGTGTTTTTCCAGTTTTACTCTTTAAAATGTTACACAAATACTTTATATATGTGGCCAGATGTATCAAACATTCTTGCATTCGCAAATGGTGCGAATTGTCAAATTTGCCCATTTGAAAATGCTAAAATGCCTTTAAAGATGTATGAAAGGCATTCACAATGCAATTTCAAGGAACAGCTAAAATAGAGATTCCCTGAAATTGTGACTCCGCTTAGAGAATCGCAAATTGTGACTCTCTAAATAGGAAATCGCAAAGAGGGAATTCCTATTTGCGATTTCCAAAGCACATGTATCAAGCATTTCCTAAACGCGAATTGGCGTTTAGGAAATGCAATTACCTCCAACTCTAAGTTCCTAGCAGGAATTCGCAAATTAGGTAATGCAAAAGCATTCACACATATAGACCTACAGGCCCATAGGGATGAATGGAGTCCCATTCCCTAATTGCGATTTGGTAATAGTGATTGCGAATTTTAAGAAATCGCTATTACCGAATCACAATTAGCATACATTCAATTTTGCACTTTTTAAATAGCGATTTCTTAAAATTTGCTATTTAAGAAATGCAAACCAGGACCATGATACATCTGGCCCATTGTCTTTAAGATAAGATGACTGCTCTGTGCCAAGATGCCAGAGGGTGAGCAAAGGGTAGTTTAGGGTTTGCTTTTGCTTTGCCCTGACCAGGATTGCGGTTGGTGTTTGACCAAGGCTGACAACCCAGTCAACCTTTAACCTAATTTCCAACACAGGGCACAAAGTGAATTAATTTAGCACAACAGTTTTTCATGGTTAGTGATTTTACTTTCATATTTTACAGCTGGAAAACAGGTGTGCGGCTATCTGTTTCTTAGCTGTGCTGTATGGAAATGAGGCACATACTCAGAGAATTATCATAATTAATGTATTTAATGAATTCACTTTATGACCTGCAGGCTCCTAAAGCAGACACTAATCTCTGTGCATTGCCATAAAAGACCATCAGGATACGGGCCCTGTAATGATTAAGGATAACTAGTGGACCTTACTGGATAGCATTCCAGCAGCTAGCTTTCTGCCAAATTTGATGTAATTTGGTCCAGTGGTTCAGGCCGTAGACGTGTCGACAGGTCCTATGGGAATTAACATAGGAAACACAATGGTTTTTGAGCCCCCTTTTTCTCGGCCCCTGCTTGACAGATCACCCTGAAACTGCCAATGCACAACAAGAATCACCAGGCCACTTTTTGGGAAAAGTTTGTGAAGATTTGCCAAACGGTGCCAAAGAAATAGACAAGTCAAAAACGCTTTTTCTATGGAAACATTTTCCTAACTATAACTACCTACTCGTGAGCGCCAATAGGTGATGTAAATTCCAGTCAACAAACAGTGAAATTGCTCTTCACCCTTAACCCCTTGCGACCGCTTCCTGCTTTGGTGGGGGAAAACAGCCCCAAACGGCCTTCCCAATGTTCGGGAAGGCCTTGTTTGAGTTTGAAAGGGGAGACTCTCCCCTTTCAAATGAGGCCTTTCATGAACGGGTTTCCTGGCCCTCGATCGCAGAGCAGCTGCGATCGAGGGCCAGGAAACCCCCACTAGACACCAGGGATTTCTCTTTGGGGGGGTCGCTGCCCTCGGCAAATGGGCAGCCCCCCCGGGCATATATTTTTGTTAAAAAAAATGGACAGGGGGTCACCTGTGAGCAGGGAGACCCCCGTGGGAGCAATATTTTTTTGTAACACCTTCATGGTTTCCCTGGGGGCCACTATGGCCATACAGATATATATATATATATATATATATATGTCTGTCTATGCAGATAGATATAGCTATATATAGTTATGTCTATCGATAGATCTCTCTCTCTCTCTATATATATATATATATATATATATATATAGTTTTATATATGTATAGAGCCTTCACTTTTGTCAACGTGTATGGTTTCCCTGGGGGCTGCGACTGGCCCCCAGGAAAACCACACCCAAATACAAAAGTGATCTATATGTATATATATATATATATATATCAAAACAAGGCCCTATCAGGGTTAGAGTGATGCATAAATTATGCAAAAAACAAAGGAGAACTCTGGGAAGTTCCCAAATTTAGGTGGAGAGCAGCTCTAGTAAGGAGCACCCTGCAACACCAGCGACACTCTAGATTTGCTCACCTCAAATGTCTGTTTATCTAGCAAAGTTTTTAAGCATAGGATCAGCACAGTGCTGCCCACGCCGAGGTATATAATGACAAAGTCTTTTGCCATTTGTACAGCAAAATCTTGAAGCATAGGATTGACACAGTGTCATCCTCGCCGAGCTGTAAAATGACAAAAGCCATTTACCACTCCAGGCACAGTATTACAGCTTTGGACTGGTCAAATACTGTCCAAGCCAACCTGGAATGAGTAAAGCAGCCCCTGACACGTGTTTCGCTCTCATTAGAGCTCTTCAGAGGGGTTTAGCTTTGTCCAGACTCAAGGGAGCACCCAGTATAAGTCAAAACAAGGCCCTTTCAGGGTTAGAGTGACGCATAAATTATGCGAAAAACAAAGTAGAACTCCTGTTCTCTTGCAGTTGCAGCTTGCACCTTCAAAGCAATGCACGTACTTCAACTGAAGCGTTTCAACTGTAGCTTTTAGGCTGTGATAAAAAAGTCAAGTAACTCTTGTGATTATGTTTCTGCTAGAAAAGGATCTTATTTTTGTCTAGTGGCAGTTTTGATGCCAGAAAGTAGCGCAAAATATATGCCTACTGTAAGGATCAAAACTGTAATATATGTGAATAGCTGAGTGGATTATTAAAGCCAGCCATTACCTGGGCTATAATACAAATGAAATGTATGTGTGAGGGGGCTATGGAGAGGTGAAATGCACTTTTGTTGGGTGGTAGTGAGGGAATCGGAGGAGGAAGTAATGGAGTTGGCGAACCAATAATTATTGTTGGATTGGGCGCTAGAGGCGCTAAAGACTGTGACGATTGGTATGTGACAAGGTGATGTAACAGTGTGTCTTTTTTTTTTTTGAGTGTCTCAAGAGAACATGCTGATTCAGGGAAGAAGCGAATGTAAGGTGACCTATACTGTTGCAGTTATCACACACACCCACCAGCAATTTTGTGACTGTCTACATAGGCTAGTGTTTTAGAGCGACATTTTAGCCAGTAACAGAGATGGCATCTCGTTGGATGACTGTTGCTCAAGCCCTAACTCGGGTTACAGAGGACAGCTCTGACGTAGGATCAAAGCCTGAGACAGCAAATACTGAGATAGCATCTGACGGATATGGCAATGACGCAGACTCTGGGAGTGATTTTTCAGTCGGAGGAGTCCCATTTGATAACTCCTCTGCCAGTGATTATGAGGGAGGTGACCAGGACAGTCCTGCTGTCCCTTCGCAAGCACAGTCTGTGCAGCATGACAATAGCGGGTTACCCCAACCCAGAAAGAAGGTGCATGTGTACGCAAGCTCAGAGAGAGTGCTCTCTTGGGAGCTCCCCAATTTAGTTTAGCCCCAAATTCCACCGCCCAAATCGTATTGTGGTGACATCAAAATTATTTATCACAAAACAAACTGGTTTTGTAAGGCAGGCACCTGCATTTTTGGTCCTGGGCTCGGCAGCCATAGAGGGAAACATACAAAACCCAGAAATTTCTGGAAACTAGACATCAGGGGGAGTCCACAGAGGTGTGACTTGTGTGGATTCCCAAAGTTTTCTTACCCAGAATACCCTGCAAAGCTGAAATGTTGAATACAAACTCTATTTTTTCTTGCATTTCTGTCACAGAAACTGCAGGAAAATGCTGGGATCCATAAAATTCCACCTGTCCTGATGAAAATGCTACCCCACTTGAGTGCATGTACCTAGTGCCTGCATCAGGAATTGATCACCCCAGGGTCAACAGTTGCCCTCATGTAAGGATCAACATTGACCATTGTGTGATCTATTCTTGTCGCGGGAAATAGGCCTATCCACACCATTTGTATCAGGAGACTAGGGGGAAAGCTGGGTGGAAGGAAATTTGTGGCTCCTCTCAGATTCCAGAACTTTCTGTCACCGAAATGTGAAGAAAAAGTGTTTTTTGGCCAAATGTTGGGGTTTGCAAACGATTCTGGGTAACAGAAGCTGGTGAGAGCCCCTCACATCACCCCATCTTAGATTCCCCTAGGTGTCTAGCTTTAAAAAATGCAGAGGTTTGGTAGGTTTACTTAGGTGCCGGCAGAGTTAGAGGCCAAAATCCACAGCTAGGCACTTTCCAAAAAACACGTCACTTTTCAATGTAAAAATGTGATGTGTCCTTGTTGCTTTCCTGTCGCGGGCATTAGGCCTACCCACGCAAATGAGGTACCATTTTTATCAAGATACTTGTGGGAAAAAAGAAAAGCAGAACAACTGTTATTTCCCCTTGTCTTTCTCTTCATTTTTTCCTTCCAAATGTAAGACAGTGTTTAAAAAAGACATCTATTTGAAAAAATGCCCTGTAATTTACATGCTAGTACGGGCACCCTGGAATTCAGAGATGTGCAAATAACCACTGCTTCTCAACACCTTATCCTGTGTCCATTTTGGAAGTACAATGATTTTCTTGATATCTATTTTTCACTCTTTATATTTCAGCAAATGATTTGCTGCACACCCTGTGTAGAATGAAAACCCTTTGCAAGGTGTAGCTCATTTATTAGAACTGGGTACCTAGGGTTCTTGATGAACCTAAAAGCCCGATAAATCCCAGCAATCAGAAGAGTCCAGCAGACGTATCAATATATTGCTTTAAAAAATCTGACTTTGCAGAGTAAAACATGGAGAAAAATTGCAGTTTTATAACCTCAATTTCAATATTTTGTTTTATTTCAGCTGTTATTTTCTGTATGAAAACCTTGTAGGATCTACACAAATGACCCCTTGCTGAATTCAAAAGTGTACATACTTTTCAGAAATGTTTAGCTTTCCAGGATCCAGCCTTGGTTTCAGACCCATTTCTGTCACTAACTGGAAGGAGGGTGAAAGCACAAAAAATAGTAAACATGGGGTATGTCCCAGTAAAATGCCAACATTGTGTTGAAATATGTGGTTTTCTGATTCAAGTCTGCCTGTTCCTGAAAGCAGGGAAGATGGTGATTTTAGCAGCTCAAACCCTTTGTTGATGCCATTTTCATCGAAAAAAAAAATGCAAGCCTTCTTCTGCAGCCCTTTTTCCCTTTGAAATTGTTGCTGTATTTTGGCTAATTTCTTGGTCTTCTCCGGGGGAACCCACAAACTCTAGGTAAGTTTGGAATCCCTATGATCTTGGAAAAAAAGGATGCAAACTTGGCAAGGATACCTTATGTGGACAAAAAGTTATGAAGGCCTAAGTGTGAACTACCCCAAGTATCCAAAAATGGGCTCAGCACAGGTGGTGGGGGGGAAGTCCCAACAGCTAAGTGGTTAAAAATAAGTCTGAGTCAAAAACATAATAGACATACTACTCTGGCTTTGCCTTACTACAGAAAATCCTGCATATGTTCCAAAACAGACAATATTTCACACAAGTGCAATATAGTGAAAATATAAATAAATTAATAACTACATTTCACAATGTTGGTGACATTCCTCCACAATTATCAGATAAACATATAGCCAAGTGGTAAGCTATGCTCATCAAAGCCACATACTTCTCAAAATGGCTACAGTTCCCAAATGGTAAATAACAGAGATAAGAATACTTGTAAATCATATTCAGTGATGAAAACCGAGATAAGAACTTCTGCATACATCGCTACTCTTACCATTTCATATCATGATAATGCTTGTTGAAAACATTATATAAATTTGGTGGAGAGTAGTCAAGCTACCCGTTATTCAAGTAAACACCAGGGTTTAACAACTTGTCTCAAAGCCCAGTGACTTGTAGATAGATCGGGCAAACAAAAAACCCTGAAAAAATATACATACCCAAACAAAATAAGAAATATTAATCAAAATATTACACAAGCCAAAATTTTGGGGAAATTCTAAGACCCCAAAATTCCACAGAATAATGAATAATCAAAAGAAATCCCAATGGGGCAGTCAGAAAGAGTGAGACATTACATGAAATGACTATTAACCTTATCTAGAGCCTCATTATGAGTTTGTCGTTTGGACCGCCAGATCACGATGTTGGTGGTCCTAAAAAGAATGCAATGTTGGTGGTCTTACAGGCCGCCCTATTACAAGTTATGCAGGCAGGACCGCCAGCCACCAAACAAAAAATCCAGTCTGGCAGTCGCACCGAGGCCTGGAAATAGGTGGTCTGACCTCCAGCTCCAGCAGCACTACAGCCAACCACTGACCTTATTGTAAGCACAAAGTCACTGTGTGACACACATTGAGGTCAGCCAATGGCAGACCGAACCACGGCGGTTCCCGGTCACCAAAGTAATAGACAATAGCACTTTGGATGGATTTGAAAACAGCATAGCTGACACACATTGGCACATTGGATGGACCTGCAAAGGACACTATAAAATACACCCCTTCACACACCATAGTCCTCTATTTTCACAGCAAGACCCAGCAAGACATAATAAATTTACAAATCCATACACCATAAATTAGACACCCCTTTTCTCAATGTTCCATACAACACCCTGCACACACGACTCCATTCACACTTGGACTTGGACTGCCCCGTTTAGTGAGTCACTTTCACCCATCTTTATATTCTTTTTTAAAAAAATCCCCTTATTTCCGAGGATGAGTTTAGAGTTGTGGTATGTGAAATCATAAGAATAGAGCCACAATTGTTTGCAGCACACATCCAGAACATTCTTCTTAGTAGGAAAATGGAAATGTGGGACAGGATAGTTAACAAAGTCAATGCTGTAGGTACCACCCTGCACACAAAGGAGAACATCAGGAACAGGAAGAGGTGGAATGACATCAGGGGTAAGGCCCATTCCCTCGTTTTCAGGTAGCAGCTCTAGGCCAAGAAGACTGGTGGGAGCACTCCCAGTGCCCCATTACACCTCTTTCTTCCCTTGGAGGAGAAGGTCTTAACCATCCTGCATCCTGAGGGCTTCACATGAATACCTAGGGAGTGGAGTATGGTAAGTCACAGCACTAAAAATGTCACCAACATTTAATGGCATGCATGCTCAAAGAGCTCACCTTTTGCTACATCCACTGTTACTCTACTCATTGGCACAGTGCCCTCTTCTCCAAAGACTCCTTTCTGTGAATTCCCAATTTAAGTGTACTCACCTGGGGAGAAAACATTTGTCAAGTGTTTGTAGTACAAGGGCTGATATGACTATAGCTCCGAACAGGCACTGTTACTGTTACTCAAACCACCAACGCAGTGTTTCCTTCTCCAAATACTCTTGGTTGTGAACTCACAAATGAAGTGTGCTTACCTGGAAGGAGAACATTGGTCAAGTGTGTGTAGTACAGTGAGGGAACTCCTAGAAGGCCCTGTTTCTATGAATCCAACTACCAGCACAGTGGTCACATGCCCTAATACATCTGTTTGCCGACTCTCAAATTAAGTTTACTCACCTGGGTGGATAACATTGGTCAAGTATGTATAATTCACGAACAGACATGCCTGCAACCTGCAGGAGGCACTGTTTTAACAACTCCAAAACCCATCACAGTGTCCTTTTCCCCACATACTCCTGTTTGTGAACTCCCAATTGAAGTGTTCTTACCTGGGAGGATACCATGGGCTACCTGTTGGGAAGTAGAGAGAGTGACATGACGGAAAAGTCCAAAAGCCCCTGTTTCTCCAAACCAAACACCTGCCCAGGGTACAGTTGCCCATATACCCCTGCTTTTTTTTATATCTCCAATGCCCTTCACTTACCTGGGATAATAACATTTCTCAAATGTTGGGAAGTAGAGGGAGTGACCTGACTGCAAAGCCCAATAGTCACGGTTACTGCAAGTCCGAACACCAACCCAGTGTTTCCTTCTCGAGATACCGTGTTTGTCAACTCACAAATTAAGTGTATTCACCTTTTGGGACATAGGGGGTCATTCGCGGGTGACGGAAGCACCACCAACAGGCTGGCGGTGCTTCATAGCCCATTCTGACCGCGGCGGTAAAGCCGCGGTCAGAAAACCAGGGCCGGCGGTTTCCCGTCGTTTTTGCCCCGGCTGGGCGAATCCGCCATGGCAGCGCTGCAAGCAGCCATGGGGATTCTGACCCCCATACCGCCAGCCTGTTTCTGGCGGTTGTCACCGCCAGGAAGAGGCTGGCGGTAACGGGGGTCTTGGGGCATGGGCAGTGCAGGGGCCCCCGAACAGGGCCCCGGCCGGCTTTTCACTTTCTGCCTAGCAGACAATGAAAAGCGCGACGGGTGCAACTGCACCCGTCGCACGGCCGCAACACCGCCGGCTCCATTCGGAGCCGGCTTCTGTGTTGCAGGCCTCCTTCCCGCTGGGCTGGCGGGCGCTAACATGGTTAGCGCCCTCCGGCCCAGCTGGAAGGTTTGAATGCCGGCAGCGGTCTTTTGCCCGCGTAGCGGCCAAATGGCGGTTCCCGCCTGGCGGCTGACATGAATACAACTCCCGGGAGGCTCTGATGCTGTTACCCCAACCACCAGCGCAGTGTTCTCCTCTCCAAATACCCTTGTTTGGTATCTCCCAAATTAATTTTACTCACCTAGGAGGATGTCATATGTATAGTGTGTGTAGTAGAGGGAGTGACATGACTACAAATCTCAAGAGGCACTTTTTCCATAACCCTCAATGACCAGCATAGTGTTCCCTTTTCCAAATACCCCTGTTTCACAACTCACAAATGACATTTACTTGCCTTGGAGGATAACATTGGTCAAGTGTGTAAAGTAGATAGAATAACCTGACTGCCACTCACAGGAGGCACTGCTTCTCCGACACCAGAACAGTGTACATGTGACCAAACAGCCCCGTTTACCAAATCACAACATAAGTTTACTCAGATGTGAGGATACATTTGTAAAGTGTGCGTAGTAGAGGAAGTGAACTGACTGCTGAAGCCAGGACGCTCTGTATCTCTCATTCCAAACACAAGCCAAGGGACCATATGCCCATATAGCCATGGCTGTGAAATCCCTATTTAAGATCACTTCCCTGGGAGGATAATATGAAAAAATGGTGGGAAGTAGGAGTGACCAGAATGCAAATCCTAATTGGCCCTGTTCCCAGAACCTCAACAACAAAGCCAGTTTCACTTGCCCAAATCCATCTAGTATAACACTCTGAAATGAACTCTACACCTCTGAAGATGAAAATTGTCAAGTGTTTGCATTAGAGACACTGTATCCCAACTCAAAACACCAACCCAGTGGTCCCTTTATCAGATATCCTTACCTGCTAAGTTAGATTTGAGGTTTATTTATCTGGGAGTGACCAGAATACAGATCTTTCCCAACTCTGAGATGTGTCTGGCTACCCAGTTCCATCTTGACCTGCTAACCCAAGATGAAACTATTGAGGGCAGGAAGGGCAGCTTAACCAGCAAGCAAAACAATGATCCCAAAGGCATCAAGATGCATCACCAGAATGGTATTGGCCGCAGAAACATTAGCACTGCAGTAGCCACATGATGACTCCTGCCACCCATACAACAAACTCCTCAGTCTGCCTGCATCACTTCTGCTAGGCCTCAAAAAGGGCCATAAACGTATCTTCCTAAGCCACTGTTTAGCTTACACACTGGTGCCAAGATGACATTCCCAGGTAACCCCTCAAAGGGACAAGGTTTGCACATCTCAGCAGCTGTTTTAGGCAAGGAGATCTGGCATGCTCCACAAATGTCATGTCATTACAACTGATACCATGTGCACCTGTCACAATAGAATTACCTGCAAATTTAATATGTTCAAGTTCTTTTCATAATGTCACTGTAAAGTTTTGGAGGTAGATGTTACAATAGAACCCTTAGCATTGTATGTCTCACATCAACAGGTTGAGAGGCCACTGGCCACACAGAGGACACTGTTACACATGACCATCATGTTCTGCAGTTTTACTCACTTGTCTCCTGACACTGCTGCCAGCACGACCTCCATGACCTGAACTGCTGTGCTCAACCTCTGGGAGAAATCATGCCACGTCTAGCAGGTGATAGGGCCCCTGCCTTCTCTTCAGAGGAGCTAGAGAGCCTATTAACTGGGGGTCCTATAGCTGTATGAACAGCTAGCTTTATGGCTCACCAGCAAAGCAGGTAATTACCTCAAGTACAAACATTTCTCTGAACTTCATCATCCCTTCCCTCCTCACACTCTAGAATGTGCCCATGTGTGCCAGTTTTTTTTATTCATGTACCTGTTGTTGCAGTCTGTGTGGCATCAATGGGAGCAACAATTTGCAGGTATTGGTGGCCAGTGCCATATGTTAAGTTCAGTCACATTGTTTTGTGAGAGGTTTTTGGGGTCCTACATATTCCTTGTGTTGAATGCCCATAGCAAGGTCATGAGACTTTACTGTTATCCACTGACATCTCTTTCTTCATGATTGTTTTAAATGTCAGACAACATGTGTGTGCATAAGTCAGTTGACAGTCATGTGAACAATCTGCATAGTGCCACAGATATTTAAAACCACATCTGCGCTGGCTAAACTGTTGTTTGGAAGGCATATCATGACTCACTGGGCCCTTCCATTTGCCACACATCACATGCCACACTGCTGTTGGCTACATGTTGTACTGTCATGCATGGAAGTGGGTCCTGTCACATGTATCTGCCAGCATGGGACCTAGTCCAGGCTGTGGAAGAATCAGTCTGGCTATGCAACTGTGGCACTGGCCCACTACCTGTACCCCAGCAGATCCTGTCATGTGGCCAATATGAGGCTCTGGTGGCAAATCTGCCCTGAGTGCCTCATTCCTTTGACTAGATTAGGAATGTACACAGAGGTAAATCATTAATCTAGTCCACATGTGTAATTAGCACCATTGCCAGTGTGTGTCTTACTCTCATGATAGGTCCGTTACCCCCACAGCTCTGTGGTCACCTTCCCACAGGCCATATTTTTCCTTGCAGGCTTATTGCAAAACTGGCAGTCCCACAGTGCAGACAGTGTGTTGATTCCTGGGAGACCATGATATGTGAGTCAGTAGCTAGGTCACATAACAGAAACTGTACAATGCATGCCTTTATTAGTTGGAAGCCATCTCTATAGGATGGGCACATATGCCCAAAGGTCTGTACTGTGGTATAGGTACATAGCACAGTAGCCCATCCCATGAAGTGGCATGAGTTTGCATCTATTATTCCACATGCCCACACATGGACAGGTACGCACTCTCTGTACCCGCCATGTTCGACCCGTCATTGTTACACCTGTGCAATGTTAGAGTTTGCACTCTGGCAGTTACCTGAAGGGACTGCATGCAGTGAGTCATTCCCACAGAGTGTGGATATGATGGTTCATTCATGCCCAGGGAGTTTACCCTTCAGAAGCCACATAAGCATACAGTGTTTCATATTGGCTCACGTCACAGTACAGGTCGCTACAGCATGGGCTACCTGATGATAGTAACCTTGCTTAGTCATTGTAGGCCATGAGCAGGGTAGTAAGTTAATCTGCAGATGGAAAAAATATATATATATATATATATATATATCTTCCAACACTCCTTCAAATAACAGGAGACCCAGGACACCTCCAAGGTGCAAATCAATTTATTTCAGCACACAAATCCAACGCGTTTCGGCAACAGCCTTATTCATGGATACATCAACATTACAGTGCTCCAAGCTAAAAACCATATAGTACTAAACATAAAAGACGGACAGAACCTCAAAACCCCACCAAAAGGCACATAATGTGGCGGCCATCTTAAAGTGCATCTATAAGCAAGTTTTACAGTAATTTGTACCATAGTTTTTCAAAATTGCAGCTCTAATTATTGTTCAGATTTTGGTTTAAAATTACTAGGGCAATTACTATTTAAAGCAATACCAGTCCCCATCAGATTTAGGATAGATTTAGGATAGGATCTTCATGGGGAGTTACCCCCTCACATAAATCCATTGCTGTATGTAATACATCAATGTCAGAGATACATAGATTGCTCACATTGATAGGTTCCATACAACGTTATGTGATCCTTAAAAAAGTTTTGTGTAAGTGTACAGGTCCATTTGGATGGTATAGGATGAAATGTGATTGTTTTAAGCATAGGTAGTACTATTCAAGATTTATAAGTTATACATTGAATTTTAAACATCTTAAAAAATATTTATATTTATATTTTTTATAATATAATTAATTATTCTATTTACATTGTTTGTATTTTATAAATTGAATTTTACTCCATGTATTAAATATAATATCACATTAATTTAAAGATTTTAATGGATCTGAACAATAATTAGAGCTGCAATTTTGAAAAACTATGGTACAAATTACTGTAAAACTTGCTTATAGATGCACTTTAAGATGGCCGCCACATTATGTGCCTTTTGGTGGGGTTTTGAGGTTCTGTCCGTCTTTTATGTTTAGTACTATATGGTTTTTAGCTTGGAGCACTGTAATGTTGATGTATCCATGAGTAAGGCTGTTGCCGAAACGCGTTGGATTTGTGTGCTGAAATAAATTGATTTGCACCTTGGAGGTGTCCTGGGTCTCCTGTTATTTGAAGGAGTGTTGGAAGATTTATTAGGGCCTCTCGGAGCCCATCCAGGACCGCTGTGTGGAGTTCCTGCATTCCGAGACTTCTGTGTGTGATATATATATATATATATGTATATATATATGTATATATAAAGAAAGAAATAAACCAGGCCCCTTCATCCTTGGTGCTAGGAAAAAAAGCACTCCACAGGGTAATGGTACGTGATAGAAAAGTTTAATGGCAACGCGTTTCGATCTCCCAGGTATATATGTATGTGTGTGTGTGTGTGTGTGTGTGTGTGTAGTCATGTCCCTGTACTTATTGGCTTGTGTGTGTCACATTTGGGGGGTGCTGACAAATAGAAAAGCACTAGCTTGATGTTACTGAGATGTATGTTTTTAGAAATGGGGTCTCCAGTTGGTAATCAGTTTGCAACCTTTCCAAGTAGGGGCCCTCACTCTACTTAGGGTAAGGAAGATACATAGGTCAGATTACCCCTGCTCACCCATTGGCAGCTTGGCACAAGCATCCATGCTTATCTCAGAGGCAATGTGTAAAGTATTTGTAGAAACACAGACAGTAACCCAGAGATAACACCACAAAATGACTCCACACCAGTTTAGAAAAATAGACAATATTTATATTAATCAAACAAGACCAAAATGACATAATCCAACACACATAGGCAAAGATATGAATTTTTAAAAGTAAAATGAGTCTTAATCCATAGAAATCAATGGATGAGTGGTTTTAGCAGAAAGTACTTGGGGCAGATTAAGGAAAGTGGCATTGCACCCAGTGCAGTTCCACTTTCCTTGCACCCCGTAGTGCCCCCCTACTGCCACCATGTGTGCACCGTATTTAAAATATACTGTGCCATGGCACAGAGTAGAAACAATAACATCATTTTTTATGCTATTGATGTACTCTGCAGGAGTAATGGCAAAATGTTGCCACTAATCCTGCAGTGTACTTAGGGGCTCATTATAGAAAAAGTCATGCCCCCTTTTAACGCTTGTTCTGAGCAAGCCTTAAAAGTGCCAAAAAATGGTGCAAGAAAATCTCTCAGATTTCCTTGTGCCATTTTTTAGGCACCCCTTGTGGGGCCATATTATGCCAGGTGCAGGCATAATGTGGCACAAGGGTTCACAAAGTAGCATAAAGCAAGCATTACACCACTTTGTAAATATGGCATGGGAAAATGCCACCTTAGCGCCCCCTTAGTATAAAAACATGATGCTATGGCGGCACTAAGGTGGCTCCACGGGCTCCTAAGTAAAAATAAAGCCGCACCAGCGAGCGTGCATTGGAAAAGCAAATAATGCATTGATTCCTTATTTGCAAATGAGGCCATGCGTTGATTCTTTTTCTGCCAGGTAAGTGATGCATCGATTTTTGGACAAACAGCCTCAGTTCCGTGCGGTGATGTTGAAGATTTTGATACCCAGGGATGATGTGTGTAAAATCCAGACACAAGACAGCAATTAATCCACGCTGATCTGGCGATGCGTCAATTTCCCTGGTGCTGCATTGATTTTTCAGCTGTGATGCAGGTGCTGCATTGATTTTTCTGCTGCTCGGTTCTGGTGTGTGGATTTTCACCTTGGGTTCACCAGCTTCTCCTTTCAAGGGCCCAGGGACTGGATGTGGCACCACTTGGCAAAGTAGAAGTCTCTGCTAGATAGCTCAGGTGCTGGCAGAAGATGTGTTTGATGGCCCTGAGACTGAGAACAGGGGACGAGCTCAGTCCAAGCCCTTAAAGAAACTTCACATGCAGTATTTCAGAAAGCAAAGTTCAGTCCCTTAATTCCCCAGGCAGAAGCAGCAACAGTCCAGCACACAAAGCAGCACACAGAGTGGCAGATCCTCCTCAATCATCAGTCTCTTCTCTTTGGCAGAAGTTCCTCTTGATCCAGATGTAATCTAAAGTTGTGGGGTCAGCAGTCCAATACTTATACTCATTTCTGCCTTTGAAGTAGGCAAGCTTCAAAGGAAAGTCTTTGTCATGCACAACACACTGTCTCTTCCTTGACCTGCCCTAGGCGTATCCTAGGAGGTTGGAGACTGTTTGTGTGAGGGCAGGCACAGCCTTTTCAAGGGCAGGTGTCAGCTCCTCCCTCCCACTCTAGGCTAGGTAGACTCATCAGGATATGCAGGACACACCTAAGCTCCCTTTGTGTTGCTTTCTAGGGTGAATTCACAAACAGCCCAACTGTCATTCTGACCCAAACATGTATTCCAGAAGCACAGAATGGTTAAGCAAGAAAATGCCCGCTTTCTAAAAGTGGCATTTTAAAACTTACAATCTAAAAGCCAACTTCACAAAAACATGTATTTTTAAATTAAATGGTGAGTTCGTAGACCCAAAGCTTCAGATCTCTATCTGTCCCCAATGGGAAACTGCACTTAAAAGATATTTCAAGGCAATCCCCATGTTAACCTATAGGAGAAATAGGCCTTGCAATAATCAAAACTGAAATTGGCAGTAATTTACTATCGGGAATTGTAAAACACACTAGTACATGTCCTACCTTTTAAATACACTGCACCTTGCCCATGGAACTGCCTTAGGCCTACCTTAGGGACGACTTACATGTAGTAAAATAGAAGCTTTAGGCCTGGCAAGTGGGCACACGTGTCACGTTGAACTGGCAGTTTAAAACGGCAGACACAGACACTACACTGGCAGGTCTGAGACATATTTTCAGGGCTACTCATGTCAGTGCCGCAATCAGTCCTGCAGGCCCACTAGTAGGATTTGATTTACAGGCCCTGGGCACCTCTAGTATATTTTACTAGGGACTTACTAGTAAATTAAATATGCCAATAAGCGGTAACCGATAATAATCACAATTTACACAGGAAGCACTTGCACTTTATCACTGGTCATCAATGGTAAAGTGCCTAGAGTCCTAAAGCCAGCAAAAACAAAGTTCAGCAGAGGATCACAACAGGAGGTCAGAAGCTAAGAAGACAGGGGAACCACGCCAAGAGCTGATAGGTCTAACATATGTGACTCAACCATTTGTGATATAACTTGCAATCATGAACTCTTGATTTGTCTTTTGCCTCCATGCAGGTCAGTGCCCATCAAAAGAAGACACTATGGAGAGCCATCACCCTCAAGATGTGGACCGTTGGGGTCCACAGCCGGCAGAACACCCACTGCAAGAAAAAGTGGGAGGACCTGAGATGCTGGGCCAGGAAAATCACTGAGGTCCAGCAGGGGAAGTCCTCTGAGTGATGGTGGGCTGCCTGTCAGACCATGCCCCCTCTAATGTTCCGCATTCTGTCAGTGGCCTATCCAGAGCTTGATGGGCATTTGAAGGCAGCACAGCAGCCACTGCCTGTCACATTGCCAAGTGAATGTCTTAGGTTCTGGGTAAATGAGTATAGTGGGATCTGACACCCTGAGGTTAGTTGTCTTGAGAGTATGATGGGTGCTGGTGCCTCACTGCAGTCTATAATGTGAAGATGGACATGACACATGTGTCAGCACCTACGTTGTACTTTGGGTGCAGCTATAGATCAATACATTTGCTTGGTAAGTGGGGAATGTCTATTAAAATGATTTATGTGACATCACTGTTTCTAATATTCCTTGTGCCTACATGCCAGCATGTGTTCCTGTCTCTTTTGAGAAAACGTTTAAGCTTCTGTTTCATGCAAGGTTTACCTATGTTGATAAGATGATGTCTGTGTTCCCTCACATATATGGGGGTATATATTTCATCTTGTGCTGCAGACAAAAGTTTGTCATCATTGTTTATTGGCAAAAACATTCCCTCATGCGACATAGCATCTAATTTGCCATATACAACTGCAGTAGCAATGAGGGACATGGTAGGTAGGCCTAGAGATTTGAGGCACAATTTACATTTCTATTTCCTTGATGTGGCATCATGTGGAAAAGTGCAATGCACATGTGTTGTGGAAAAGGTTTGTGACCTGACTTTTGGCATGCATCATGGAGTGACTTGCAGTTGTGTTAAAAATCACCTGTGTTTGGGTACAAACATTCATCCACAGACAGGCATGTGGGTCCGCATGACCATAATGGTGTAACTTTCAATTGGGCAACATGTTGAGTGCCGTCAAATCTCAGGATCTCTCCAACATCAAAGGGACTAATGGTGTCTACCTCATTGTAAAGGGTACCAGAAATTAGTGGTGATTACCCTGGTGCCTGCTGATTCATTGTGTTTTGAATTTTAGGGACATAATTCCCTGACATAATGTACATAATGTCTACAGTGTCCTTTTCGATGCCACATGTGTGGCCTATCTGAGCAACAATAGTACTAACTCCATGACTCTATTGGGACAAATATCACTTGGTGATGTGTGCATAGTGAAACTACTTCTAGTTTGACATGAGTATTTCCATGTCACCTTCTCCAGGCTATTGTACTTTTGTCATCAACATGGCAGGATTTTGGAGCATCATTTCTTTGGGTCATTATGTATGTGACAAATAGATGTGTGCATGACTGTGTGTGGGATCTGTACAAATGCATTTGGCATTGGTGTGCTATTGTATGACAACAGGTAACTGAAGTTTGCTCTATGGGACAAAGCTTTGAGAGTGATGTGGTCTCCTACTTATTGATTTATTACTGTATTTGCTCATCTTCATCCATGCAATTGTAGTTTATTTAGTTTATTAGGACAATATTTGCTAAGGAGAGCTATTGTTCAAGTGTGATCATGGACATGTGTTGACCCTATTTTTACCTTCGTAGCATCAGCACTGACAAGCAAAGGAGACAATGCATGGTCGAGTAGAGAAGCATCTGGCCATGGGAGCTCAGGTCAAGGCACCACTGACACAGAGGGACCCAGTGGTCCAGAGGGCGAGGGAAGTGCACGGGGGAACAGACCATCCTCTTTATCATTAGATTCGTCCTCCAGTGGATACTCCCTAGTTGTTGCAGACCCATTAGGGCATTCCCCTGTACAATCTTTGTTCAACACCCCATTCTATCACCACCGTCCCTATTGCTCACTACTCATTTAGGAGTGCCCTCTCACCCAAGAGGGTGGGCAACTCCTTTGTCGCAGCACCTCTACCCAAGCTTTTGTTACCCCTGCTGTCCTCAGTGAGGGGGATATTGACCTCCTTAGAAGTATCTCTATGGGTGATTTGGCCATTGTGAATGCCATTGAGGGATTGGCAATCCAACTCCAACAAACAAATGCATTCCTGAAAGGCATTCATAGTGCAATGTCTGGCCTACAGAGATCTTTTCAGTCTCTAACCTCCACAATGAAGGCAGCCATCCACCACCCACCTTCCATCCCTCCTCCACCTCGCTCTTCCCAATCCAGATCCCTCCTTCCCCTATCTACCCAAAGAACACAGACTACTCTACCCACATCCACCGCAACACACAAGAGCAGCACACAAAGACACAAGCACCACAAAACACAATGGCACGCAAGCAAACAACAGACACCCACAGACAAAACAACAGTCACCACTTCCCCAGACATCGCACCACCTCCAGCATAACCACAAGCACCATCACAGCAGTCATTGACACAGCCCCCATACTTAGCGCACCCGCAGACACTACACTAACAGACATTGACCACCAGATCCATACCTGGTGTCAGCATCCAAACAAACAAAGAGACATTCACCACTAACAGCATGCCCACAGACACCACCCTGACAGACACACACATCCACTACTCCATCCCACAGCACTTTCACCTCCCAGACCCCCAAGTCACATAAGCGCCATCTCTCACCCATGCAATAGACACCAACGAAACACAAGCATACCTCCCTGAAGCATGCACCCATGAAATCCACACCAACACAGCAGACAACCAGTCTCTCGACCTCCAAATCTCCACCCCCTTCTGCTGATCATCCAGGGGTCTCTAAAAAGATTTTTTTTTTACCTTGACATTTCCCCTGTTCCCTCTTGCCTGTCGCAATTCCAAAAGGCCCCAACCCACCTTCCAGCTTCTTCCTTTCACCTCCAAGGCCTCCCCTGACCCCACCAGAAGCACACATACCCATCCCTACCAAGAGAAACCCACCCATCCTAAAAAGAAGTCCATCCCTTCAATCCCAAAATCAAACCCCTCCCTCCCAAATCCAACTCCCTGAAGATGATCCCTGAGGTGCCTGCTTGCTCAATTGATGCCCCTTCCTATGGAGGCTCCCTGACAGTTACGGCACCATGGTGTGCCTGTGCCAGCACACATGGACTAGCCAATGGCCTTGGACATTTTCTATTTTGAAGTTAATAAACCAAAATAGTTGTTTTCTTGAGTATTCATTTGTCCTGCAATTCCCTTTCTATCTTTATGTTGTTTCCGAGTAACTTGTGTTGTCTGCCTACAGTTTTATGTGTTTCAGCCTGCATGTCGATCCATTTGCTGTTGTTTGCAGTAACTGACCTTGTGGGCAGTGCTGGTGTCTCCTACGTTTATGTTGAGTGCATGGGTATGTGGGTGTAAATGCAATGATGGTGTCATGCCATTGTCTAATGTTTGGCATGGTAAGTATTTCATCTTGCGTTGTCCAATGTTAACAAGTATGGTGTCAGGCTTGCCCCCCTGATATTGATCATATATTCACCTGATGTGTGTCAATTTGAGTTTTGTCTGTACAGACATGTATTGTGTTCAATTGTGCTACCTTTGCTTGCATTAGACTGTGCATGTGTCCATTTAGCTGTGTGTTCCTTGCAGCTACTTCATGCAGATGTATGTCCCATGCAGTTGGAGCTGTATGTGCTTTGCTGACTTGCACTTCCACATTGTGCAGATAGGCATGTCATTGTCCCAGAGATACCTGAAGGGCCAGTTTCTGTGCAAAAGTTGTTTTATGGGCAGTTGCAAGTTGATATGTGTCCCAGTGTAGGCTCCTTCCCTGGGTGTTCCTGCTGACCCCATCCCAATTGTGTAGGTACTGTGAGGTTTGTATAGTTTTCTTTCTAAATATTCTGCTTCCAATTGTCCTTCCATTGAGTTGCAACGTGGGTAACATGTGTGTCCATTGCCGGGCTGTTTACTGGGAGTGTTGTTTTTGTTCCATGCAACATCCATACATATGTGTGTTGAATGTGATGACAGTCTCTGGCATGTGAGGAATGTGAGTTGTATGTGTAGATGTGATGTTGGTGTGTTGTTGGTGTTGTGTGAGACAATGTTGTGCACACTTCACTGTCCCTGAAATAATAAGACATGTGTTTTTGTGTAGTGTTGTGGTACAGTATGAGCAACATGCCCAAAGGGGGCGTGTTATGACAGTGCATGTCTCCTTCTTTGTTTATAATTCTGGCACAGACACAATGACACGTGTACTTGATGGCCATAGCGTGACCCCCATAAGATGTGGACAATGGCTCAACAATCTGTTGTTAGGGTTAATAAAACAGATAGGTGTGTGTATCTATGGTTGGTTGTGCCCACAGTGTCATGTATTTTGTACACCTTTGATGAGCACTGGTAGGATGTGTGTGATGGGCTCCATGGTGGCACTGGACATGTAAGGCTGCCTGCAGGTGAGCCTCTCTCTTTATACTCCCCATTTCTACCTGCTGAGACATGGGGGTTGGACTGTCACAGTCACTTTGGCAGTGTGGAACCTCATAATGTGCCCAGCGTAAACATGGGCTCTGCCGGCCTGTTTGTGTAGCCTTGTGACCGTGGCAGCCTGTGCTGCCTTGGCGCTCTGGCAGGACTGCAGCGGGATTTGCTCCATAGGTCAGCATGGCTCAGAATCTCACGGTCCAACTGCTAACCCGACAGCGTTTGGACCACTGCTGTTGCCATGGCAGTCCACACACCGCCAAACTCATAATGAAGCCCCTAGTCTTGAGACACATTAAGTTCAACATCTAAATCTGAACATGATGCACCAAAATAACTGCCTATTAACCAATGTGTACAAAAGCTCCTCATCTAGACTGAGACCTCAGGGGGACTACTAGATCAAATCTTATTAAATGCCAATGCTTTTCTAAAATACGTTTGATCCTGGGAGACTCACTGTTATAAGTGATTATGAGTCTGACTGTGTTAAATTATTTTACCTTTCTCTTAGGCTGCAACAACCTCTTCCTTGTTTGTCTCTTCACTTTTCACAGGCTGATCATAAAATCTTCTTGAGGTGACCCCTATCTGGGAACCTTCCAATCATCTTTGTCTGTTCTGTCTCAAAAGATTTGTACTACAGTTCCGCTTTGCCCATAACAATTCCCCAAATGCTGACTGTGTGCATGTAAAGTGCTGTTGCCTGCAGTGCTTTTTCTAAAGAGAATAGTTGTATAGCATCCCCTGTCATCTTTACCAACACATCTATTTTAGGACTGTGTTTTTTGTTTGTGAATCTCTAATTCAGGTTGCCATAGCAATGCGAGTCAGAAATTCATATGTTTTGTTTGGCCCATCCGAGATAATGAAAAGATCATCTAAATATCTTGCCCAAAATATAAGATATTTCATATAGAAATTATTTGCCTCTGTCTAGTAGTACTCTGGCTCTCACCAACCAATTAAAATTCAGCATAACTGGATATGAAGCAATGTCCCATCGCTGTTTCTGTGACTTGTCTGTATCATTGGTCACCAAATAGCAAGAAGTTGTTTTCTAAACAGAAAGCAACATGCCCATCAACATTATGGAGTGCTCATGCATACACAGAGGTTTATCCCTGTAAAAAGTACTTACAGGCCTGCACACCCAAGTCATGTTCAATACAAGTATATAGTGATACCACATCAATGATGACCAAAATGTAACTAGGTTTCCAAGGAATATCTTTGATCTTAGTGATAAAATCCATTCTGTCCCTGCAAGATACAGACAAATTAAGCACATAGGAAAACAAAAAAAAGTCTAAATACATAGATGTGTTTTCCACGAGACTTTTATTAGCAGAAATGATAGGCCTCCCTGGATGATTTTCCCTATTTTTATGGATTTTTGGAAGCATGTAAAAGCATGGTGCCCTGGGCTTATCCACATGTAAAAACTGGTATTCTTCCATGCTTAAAAGACCCTTTTCATGCCAACCTGATAAAAATGTAAGTTATCTCTTGATAGTCTTTCTGTGAGCAACAGGGTAGCCTTCTTCTAACCCCCTGATAGTACCAAATGTCTTCTTGCTTCCTGTTAATATTTCCCTGAGTCACACAGTACTACGTTTCTATCCTTATCTGCTGGCTTAATGACAAAAGATGTTTTTTTGCTCAAGGAGTCCAAAGATCTCCTTTTTCCCTCGTGTGCTAGCAGAGTTGAGCCATATTTTCATAAGTGTGCAGACTACTACCTCATGGAAGCTGTCTATATTGTCATACAGGGTGATCAGATTGGATGTAGATTTTGGTTTCAAAATCATTTTTACTCTGTTTCACAATTGCACAACATATCTCTTTCAGACCTGCAATTTCGTCCACCATCTTCCAGTTCTCTCAATGTATCCAAACCTTCTATATCCCCATTACAAAGATTGTCAAAGGTATGATCATCCCCATCAGTATCAGCACAAGCCCTGCAACCATATGCATGTTTTTTTTCAATGTAAAAACTTTAACAAATGTCAGTTTCTTAACAAATAGGAATACACCAATGCGACGTCTAGAACAGTCAAGATTCACCACAGGACAAATTGACAAACCCAGCTCTAACAAAGCCTGTTTATCAGTCCATAGTTCATGAGATGAAAGGATATCAATTGGAATAATGTCCTCACCCATCATTTGTTTTTTCTGGCTTGCCATGCATTCTTCCCGTGCGGCAAGGTTTTGTTTTTTACTGTTTCCATCCCTTTGGAATTTCCTTCTTTGTCGCTGTTCACTCCTCTTCCTCTAGGAGGTTTCCGCCAAGGTCCTTGGTTCACTTGTAAAAAATTATACTCCTCCAGTGTAGCAAATGATGTCATATTAGGATTTGGAGTATGTTGTTGGTCCTCTAGATCAGAGTAGTTGTCCAAGATGAACTCTGATATTATCATCTATTGCTGTTTCAAAATACACGTTTGCCTGTATTCTTTGCTTGCCGCATCATACTTGTTGCAGAATTTCAGAATCGGCTACTAGCACAGTAAATTTTATCCTGCAAGAATGTAGTTGTTTTTTGGTCCTAATTTCCTCCTCCCATTTTGTAATTCCATTTCTTTAAAAAATGGTTGCACCTCCTCCTGCGAGGAATGTCTGTCTAGGAACTCCTTCAGTCTCTTTATGTCCTCACTAACTAGTTCCAGTTCTATGCTGTCATATTTAGAAAATAACCCCATCATACCCTTGCAGGTGGCCGCCATCAAATGGGACCATTCCTCAAGTAATTTCGGGTGGGGGTTCTGAAATGTAGGTGTAATAAGGATCCTCAAGCCTCACTGAACTCTCTGCACTTTAATATATTTAATAAGCCATATGAATTTGCAACAGCAATTGATTTCTTTTTTACAAAATATCTCATACTGAAGTAAGCTCTGTCTCAAGGTTCTCACCATTTCTGAATTACCGGTGGCGGCATCATCACAATTAAACTGTAAACCCAAATCATGTTAATCAAAGAGGTTCTATGCCACATCGTCTCTAATTGCCTCACTCATAACCTTAACCAAGAGAAATTCTCCAAGTTGGCAACAAAATGCAAAAAACACATTCCCTGCCACTATCACTCCATATCGGTTAAGAGGCGAAACCCTGCCACATGTGGATATACTTCGTGTTGGAAGTTGGAAGAGATCGTTAGGGTGGGAGTTAGCCAGACCCCGTGCATCAGCAGACAAAGGGACAAAGGGGGGGGGGGCAACGCTTAACCAGCCCCTCACCCAATGGGCACCGAATGACCTTCAATCTTCTGATGGCAGCAGGAACTGGATTCAGACAAATTAACTGGTCTCTCTGGAAGGAATCTGATCTCTTCCACCAAACGGGGTTGCTGCCGAGTAGCGGTAGCAGGATATCATTACAAATCAGACTTGGACTGTGTTACTCTTAGTCAATAACACAGAAACTCACACTCCAAGACGTGAGAAGGAAGAAGGAAGAGGACTGGGGAATGAAATTCTGCATACATCAGGCGAGTTGTTAAATCGTGGTGTTTACTCTAATAATGGGTAGCCTGGTAACTGTCCACGTGTGAATATAATGTTTCTAACATACTTTATCATGATATGAAATGGAAAGAGTAGTGATATATGCAGGCTTTCATTCCCCTCAGCATTCTCCTAAGGTTTTATCCCCATTTTTATCACTGAATGTTGGAAAACTGGGCTGATTGCAGAAGCCCCTTCACTTTTTGCCCCCATTTTTAGCTGATACTCGTGTTTTCTGATTGACTGTGCCCTGAGCACTGCTAACCAGTCCCAGGGCCAGTGCCCTGTTTAAAATGGTATATGCAAATTAGGCCTAATTATAATTGGCTTTGACAACCTACCTTTAAGTCTCTAGAATATGGTAGGTCATGTAGATTTATGGTGTGGTCCCTTGTATCATTGTAAAGGCAGGCCTGCCTTGCTAGCCGCTTTTAAGTTAAAATTAACCCCAAATTTGACTTCGGAATTTTAGCGTACTCACAATGTTTCAAACTACCTTATTTTTGCATATGGCATCCCTAAGGTCTGCCCTAGGTGCCCCCAGGGTTAGGTGAAGTGAAAATATAAACAGGCACTTTATAAAAGATTGTTATAAGCCCTTGTGAGTAAAAAACTGCCAAATTAGTTTTTCCCCAACTGTAGTCAATGTGCTTCCCAGGCTAAAATTTGGAGACTTTATTTTAAAGTAATAAAGTCTTATTTCCAATAGAGATGGGCTAAGTCTATCAAATTTATTACCAACTTAAATGTTATAATAAATCCAACAACTTGCCAATGTTGAATTTAATTTAACTAGCATAGGTAAAGAGTTTTAGAACTCTTTCTGAAAGTTACCTAATTAAGCCCAGTAGTGCCCTTTCCTGATTGGTGAGCCTCTGGCAACCTGAGCCAGGCTACCTTAATGAGGTGTGAAGTAGCCTGGTCCGAGACAAATGGAGCATCTTGTGGGCAGAGAACTGCTGCAGCAGATGGCAGAGCAGGATGGGGGAAGAGTAGCCAAAATGGTCTTCAAAGGAGGGAAACCCACTTGGGACAGAAACTAGACCTCCGCCATTTCCTTCTTTCTTAGACAGATGGGAGGCTCAATGAGTATATTAGGAGACGGGCTACAGGGGGGTGTGGTAAGGGAGACCTAGCCAAACCAGTGGGTGGACTCAGCCAGATCTAACTCCTAAGGATTCATTTTTGCCATCTTGAGTTTTTAGAGAATGTTGCTTTCTGGGATTGATTTTTGCTACACTTCCCAGGAAGTGGTCACCCCAGAGGGTGTTTGCCTGCACCCCATTGGAAAAGAGTACCCCCCACTTCACACCCCAGGTGTCAGATGATTACCCATTTAATAAATCTACAGGAGCAGATGCCTTTTACCCAACTCCATCTAACAGATGTGTGCTCAGACTTTAACTGATTATCTGAACCCTGCATCCGCTAGAGGGAAAGGGGAATAGGAATAGAAAAAGAGACACCGCCTCCAGTTCCAGTTCTAGCATGTGTTTCCCACCTGAAGATACAATATTCATTGTGTGTCTCTGAAAACCTGCACCTTTCTTCTTATTGGAATTTCTTTAGAGGAAGGACCTGCAGGCGCGTGATAAGAGCATAGAAAAGTACATTCCTACTGTGCTTTCACCTATTCAACCATTCGCATTCACCCAATTCTATCGTTCTCCTAACCTGGATCTTTTGAGGGACTAGCCTATCTCTAAGAGAACAATGTTAACTGAATATCTTCTTTTCTCCAGGAGTCAGAGGTTTAAATGGTTCTCTTGAGAGCAGTTCAAAAGTTCACAAATATACAAACTACTAATGTCTTTTTTATAGGAAATGAAAACTCCTTCTCAAGGTTCAGTTTTCTCAATCACAGTCTCTAGGAATTAGTCTGAGCACTGAGGTTTGTCTCTAAGACCGACAAGTCTGCAAAAAGTTCTTGAATATATATGTACATATATATATATATATATATATATATATATATATATATATATATATATATATATATATATTGATAAGTCTGGAAATCATACAAAAGGATTCTTTACTGCAGTTGCTTGAAGTTCTATTAAGCCAAAACCAATTTTCCTCATTAAGTCGATAGCCAGTTGTTGGAAGAAGGAAACAATTGAGCTTTTTCAAATGGGAAAAAGTAGCTGATGTGCACACCGTAACAAGAACAATAATTAATTAGTGAAAACTGGAAGAATTCTCTAAGAAATGAAGCACCTCAGGAACACTGCTCATTCGCCTTAGGATGACAGTTGAAGTGCAGGGCTCCCAGAGAGAAACAGCTGGAGGGAAGCTTCACCACAAGACTAAGGTAGAAACTCTAGAGCGCTGACCACACAAGGATTTGCGCCAGCCATCTTGAGTGGCAATTAAGCCTGAAAAAGCTAGTTCCAACAACAGCCTCCACAAGAGCCACTGGGAGTGAGGATGCCACTCCAACCAACGTGGGTACAAGGAAAAGGGGAATTGTTTTTGCTGAGGGAAGAACTTAACTTTCCTGACACCAGAAGCAAGGATAAATATGGCAGAGCTTCCCCACAATTCAAATCCCTCCTAGAAAAAGATACTGGAGTAGAATAACTGCTCTGCTGAACCCTGGTCTGCACCTGAAGGACTTCACCAGCTGCACACATTGTGCTTCACCAAGAAAAGGACTTTGCCTCACTTCTGCAATGCCAAGAGTAGACTTCCTGTAAGCTACAGGTACAAAGGAGCTGACCAGAGTCCCCTACATCAAGTCCTGCAAGAAGAGCCCAGCTACCAACGTCCAGTGGCCATTTGAGGATTCTGGTGAGGAACATTCTGGGAATTGTAGTCCCAAATCCCAAGGAGCAACTCAGAGCTTCTGGAACCTTGGATCAAGTTTGTAGACACTTAAAGGTTGCTAAAAGGACCTCTGGAAGAAGATCCTTATGTTTGGAAAATGTTTGAGCAACTATTGTATAAAGCACCATAAGTTGAAGAGAAGCACTGTGGGGGTTAAAGTACCAGACCCTAAGAGGCAATCCAAAGCCTCTGAATCCTTGGCTTGTGCTGTGAACCACTTTCCTGAATCGAAAACACTTTTGAAAGTAAGTGTAACAGTGGTACATCATGGGTGGCCTGAACTCTGGACTTTGCCCCGGTCCAGAGAACCTTGTTTAGTGCTTTGAACCCTGTTTCCTTCTAAGCATCAGTCTTACTTTTAATCTTTAAAAAAACATATCTCTCGTTCCCTACTTTGGATTTTTGTTATTTTGGTGTCATTGTAAAGAAAAAAATATTTTCCATTTGTATAGGTTGGGGGTATTGTGTTTTACTTATTTACTATTTTGTTGATATTAAATACTTTACACACCAGTCTCCTCAGTAAGCCTACCTGCTCCTGGACAAAACTACTAAGGGTTGAGCAAGGATTAACTTACTGAGACCTTGACTGGACCTAGTGGGGGCTTGTGTACTATTGCCAAGTGTAGGTGTCTACCTGCCTTTACCAATAATCCACTTTCCAACACTGAATATGATATATTTATCTGCATATATAAGGATCATACTTACCTGGTAATTATTTTTACCACAAGTATGTCTTTACCATGCATGCTTTAACAACAGAAATGTAAGTATTTTATAAATAAGTATAAATCCAATGCACATACACACACAACACCCCCCCCCCATGCACACACAAACATGCACACAATATATCTAATTCCTGCTGGCGGTCGCCATAGTTCCCATGGGAAGGGCATTTCATGTTTTGCCAATAACTTTGACGTCGCTTGAAGCATCTCCATACAATTTTCAAAACTAATCCGAAAGTTCACTCAGCTGCTTTCTTGAAAACCTTGGGGTGATCCGTCAAGTGGGAGCTGAGAAAAAGGGGGGTCCCAAAACACACCGTCACCATTCATTTTTTCTTAGGATCTTCAGACACGCCTACAGCCCAAACCATTGGATTGAATTACACCGAATTTAGAAGGAAGCTAGATCCTGTTTCACAGATTGTGCGATTTGTGAGGATTCACCACAGATCCAACTGTTTGAGTTCTGATCTCTGATTGGCTGCCAACATTTCAACAAGGCAGCCATGGAAAAAAATTAAAAAAAGAATATGGGCCAGGATAGGGACACTCTGACTCCCCAGCCTTCATGCAGGGCTAAAAAAAAAAAATCTTTTTTTTTTTATTAAAAAGGATGGTCTCTCACCCTTTACTTTTATTTTGCACCCTGGTTAGGTGCACCACTGCCCCAGGGCAATTTATTCAAAAACGGGGGGCTGCATGGCCCCCTCCTTCCCTGGGGACCACCACATCCAGGGGACTGAAATAAGAACAAAATAGGGGTCTGCGGTGGAGAGCCGGCCCCAGGGACCACCACCTCCTCTGGAGTAAATAGGAACAGTGAAGGGGGACATGCATCCCCCTTGTGGAGCGAATAATGGCCTGAGGGACCGCCACCACCCTGGGTCGGCTTCTGCTATGTCCCGCATTTCTCACCTCAGCTACACAGCTCTTTGCTCTGACTTGCCAGGAACTTTGACAGCTGCTGCCAACACAGAGCAAACAGTCTACTTTCAGTGGGCAAGGCCTATCAAAGTGCTTTCACCTGCTAGATGCGGAGGTTTCATCTCTTTCCCTGCCCAAAGACATGCTGGCAGTTAAAGAAATTAAACAGTTGCTCATGCACAAGGAAATTTGCTTTGAGAGTAACCATGAAAGCCAGAATTTCCTGTCACATTGAGGCTATTCTTTGAAAGCTGGGGCATTTTCAAATAGTACATATGTTCTGAACTTGTTGATGTTTTGTTTATACATGAAATACACACTGACAAGGAAGGCATTCAGAACATTTAATGAACATCAACTTAAAAATCTTACTCGATATTGTTGAGACTAGCAACGGAAAATCTGTGTACACTTTATCTAGTATGCTTCCTCATTAGTCACACAGCTTTGAAGCAGACCAGAGAATATTTTCAAACATCAAAAATCATTTATGCAGATTAATTTGTTGGTCAAACTAAATTGCACTGGAAAATAAATCAGGTGGCCCAAGTTGTACTCTGGAGCTAAGTTGACTGGTAAGTGGAAAGTCCTGAGTTTTGTGGTAAATCTATGTCCAATATTTAGAATATCTCAATCATGACCTTATTTCAGTGTGGATTAATGTGATCCACCAGTTCTCAAGTCATCATTGTGAAAAGCATGCCACTTTAAGAGGGATGCTTTCCTCATGTTTTAGCCCACAGTTTACCCCAGAAACTTGATCCATATATAGATTGCCACCCCATGCCTAAGGTTAGTAGAAAAGCCCAGCACACTCACTCAACCCACAACAAAAATGGACAGCATTCCTGTATGAATGTGGTATGAGAACTTTATAAGGACAATCTAAATATGTTGTCCTCTGCAACAGAAATAGAACATTAAGAAAAGTAATGGGTGGAATGGTAGGAAATCATCCCAGTCACTGGCGATATAGCCCATTTGTTTGCCCATCCTAGATAGGATTCAGCGTACACCAAATAAACCTGGTGGTCCATCAGAGGTAGTCCAGCCCAAAATCCCAAACCAGATTCCCTTCAAAGAAGGCTCTGAAGCAAACACCAGACCTGTTATGCCTCATCAACGAGGTACAGGTTTGAGCCTCAGCGTAGTGAGAATGAAACCTATGTCTGGGTTCCAATGCAATGCAATCAGGAAATTGAAACAGTGCTCAGAAAATTGGCTAAGGATTGGCTAAGTTCTCTTAGAAAAACATCAGAGAATCCAATCTTCCATCTTCTAATACTCCATCTGTCAATAGCCGATGAGTCACTCTTTCCCTACTACCACATTTCAGAACAAAAAGAAGAATGTTTCACATCTAACAGAAGTGAATCATCGATGACTCAAAGCAGAGATGACAAAGAAATGTTGGGAGTTTGACAAATCTTTAGTGAGAGGAGTGATGCACAATATGTGTTAAATGATGAAAGAAGTGCACAATCTTGTTCAAAAGTTCACTTTTGAGGTGGCTACTGGTGCTTAATATTTGAATGGGCTCAGTTTATGACAGTTTTTTACAGGCACTCACACCTATGTCTTATTCTAAACAAATGACACAGGGTATCAGTAATTAGTCTGGAACATTAATCTCCAGAATGTATGCTGGTGGCAGGGGTAGGACATTGCAATTCTTGACCAACACTGATAAGAAGAGACTGGTGACTCAATGCGATGGATAAAACATCAGTCCACTCTATAGTTAAAGGACAACAGATGTCAGAATCTGAAATAGAAAACAGATCACATTTCACAGTCGATCACACCATGTCTTAAAAAAGGGATCCTTTCATATTTTATGCATGCTCTCACCAACAGCTCTCTACGGGCCAGAAATATCAAGCTCTCGGTTTGCATTTCTTGAATAGCGAATTTTAAGAAATCGGTATTTCAGAAACGCAAAATGGGATGTATGAAAACTGTGAGTCAGTAATAGCGATTTCTTAAAATTTGCAATTTTAGAGTTGCAAGTACTGAATCGCAAAAAATAGGGAATGGGTATTTGCAAATCGCAAATTGCGAAAACGGCAACCCGGAATACACTGATGACATCACAACCAGGAAGTGATTCAGCCCATGCTGTTTCCAGAAGACCCACCCACAGGAGCAGGCAGATGGGAATGTGAAGGAGAAAGGTGACAGGAAGTGCAAAATCAAATTCAGTGAGCAGGAATTGGAGGTGTAGTCAGGAACCATGATAAACTTTTCAGGAAGAACTCACTACAGGTACCTAAAAGTGAGAAGAGGAAACTGTGTTCAGACATCCAGACCAAAATATGCGCAGTGGGTGTTGTGCAGTGCTCCGTTGAGGAGATACGCAAGCGATGGTACGACTTTCATTCCTGTGCCAAAGAGAGGGAAACCAGAAGGCTGAAGGAGGCAAGGAGCACCAGAGGAGCACCACCCAACCAAACACCGTCCACACCAATGGAAGACAGGGTGGAGTCAACACTGTTTTCTGAAGCTGTCAGTGGTGTCACTGACATGAACACCTCAGGCACACCCCACACCAGCAAAGGTAAGGGCAGTAATGATGTGTTTCCCCATATGTGCATGTACAAATGCCCCTTAGAAAATAGCTATTGACACTATGCAGTGTGATAAGTAGGCCATGCAACATCTTACATACAGCGCAACAATGCCTTATGGGAGTGGTAGTCCACACCCCTAAAGTGCAAATACCACATAAATAGCAAGATAGTGTTAAGCCAAATATTGAAAAACACAAAAGACTCTTATACTATGCCAGTGTACATTTAATACTATTATGCAACTATTTGAGTTCTAATTTAAAAATGACATGCCGCACATTGTTGTTGCAGATGTTCCGGGCCCTGACACAGCAGAAGGTGGAAATGTGGGGAATAGCGATACTCAGCCACAGTCAGACTCAAACACCAGTGAGTCCTTCATACATGCACCAACTAGACGCAGGGCAAAAGTGCTACCTCTCCCTGAGTATAACCCATACTACCCATAGAGGATAGAAGCACAGTAAGACAGCAGTCCCTGCCCCAGCGTCAGTCCACTCCCCTCAGGAGGCATTGCAAAGCAGGCAGACAGTGCACAGAGGAAGGCGAGGGCCCATCACTCTTTGGCGGCCTTGAGGCTTCCATGCTGAAAGTGCAGCACCTGCAATGTAAACACATGAGGTCAATGCATAGGCAGTTGGTGTCAATTGATCATAACATGGACACAATGCACAGGTAGTTTGAGTCTCACAATGGCAACATGGGAGTATTGCACAAGCAGTTTGAGTCTCTTAATGAAAACATATGCAAGCTGCATGAGGGACAGCAAACAGCAGCAGAAAACGCAAAGAAGATGACAAACACCATCTGGGAAATCTGCACTGTGATGCAGCAGGGGCATGTCTGCCTCCGTAGGCGCCATCACCAATTGATGGGCAGGATGGATGGGTTCTGCAGATCTGTCAATCGGCTCACTACCACAACTGCCTTGATATCACGAAGGGCTGTGGGCATACAAGTGGAGATGGCACAGTGCAGTCGGGATGTTGCACAAGGATTGGTGCAAATAACCAATGTTTTGGAGACAATGCAGACAGCGCGGAGTGCTACAAACAGCGAACTGGGTGGTGGGGATAGTGAGGAGTTCTCTAGCCTCAGCAGTCTCACAGCCCCTGTGATGGATCCTAGGCATCGCAGTACCAGACTTTGAACCCGCTACAAGAGGTGTTACCGAGGCCACTGAGCACTCAAGTGGAGTGTGTGGACGTAGGAAGTAATGTTGAGGGGTACAGGGGACTATCTTAACATGTAGCAAAAAAGTTATACTATGATGCTAATAGTGTGACGCTGTTACTCGCACCTGTTTGTGTATAGTGCATAGCTATGTCCTAATCACACATATAGTACCTGAAGTCAAGGCAATAAAGATGCTACCTACATCAATACATAATACATACGTGATATTGTCATTACATACATCAGAAATAGTTGCGCGTGATGTCAGCACGTCTTTGTCTGCCCTCTGCTGCACTGCTTCTGTCTACTGGTTGAAGGGGTGGGAAGGGATCATTATCCTCACATAAGGCCGGCTCAGTGGGTTCTACATGTATGCCCCTTGTTGTAGCAATGTTCTGCAACATAGCACATGTAGCCACAATTTTGCATGTTTTTTCAGGACTGTATTGTAGTGCACCACCACTCTTGTGTATTCTTCTGAAGCGGCTCTTGAGCAGGCCTAAGGTCCTCTCCACAATGCTGCGGGTTGATTGTGAGCAGAATTATACTTCCTTTCGGCTGGCGTTGCAGGACTCAGGTAGGGCGTCAGTATGAATGACCGTATGGCGAAGGCACTGTCTCCTGGAATGATAGGAAAGTAAAATGAGTAATTGTTATCCGTGACATCACATATACATCAATGCAACATTGTCAACTATTGCATTACCCAGTAGGTATCTTTCGCCAAACTCCCCAGCAAGTAGTCTTGTGTAAATTTCACTGTGCCGAAAGATGAAGGAGTCATGTGTGCTACCTGGGTATCTGACCACAAGATCAGTTATAATGTTGGAGGTGTTGCTAATTACTTGTAGGTTCATGGAATGTGAACTTTTACTGTTACTATAAACATACTCTGTGGCCGATGGTGACAGATAGCTACATGTTTCCATTGATGACGCCTATTATATGTGGGAATTGGGCAATATGATAGGAATCTAGCTTTGTCTGTAGTAATTCCTGGGGGGTGTTAGGGAATCTTATGTGCTGTATTTTGCTCAGCATGGCATTGAGAAATGCATAGAAAGATCTTGAGAGAGCACTCTGTGAGACCCCTCCAGCTGCTGCTATGACCCCTTGATAGCTCCCTGAGGCTAATAGGTGCAGGGAGCATAATACCTGCACATGGGTGGGTATACTATTGGTCCTGTGTGTGTTGTGCTGCAGTATGGGTTGTAGATCAGCTATCAGGTCAAGTATCATGGCTGAGCTTAACCTGTACTTATCATATATCTCCTCCTCTGTCTGGTCAAAAAGGGTAATGCGCACTCTAAAAATGTGCTCCTGTCTCCTCCTCCCTTTCCTCAAACCTGCCAGGATCCTCATCCTCCTCGCCATGACGTAGAGTGCAGCCATTGTGGAAAAGAGGCTGAGTCATTCTAGGCCTCTTTATATAGGTTGCACCTGTTTACCACCTGACTTCACTTTGTGGTAAATTGCACGTGCGAAAGGCCATTCTGCGAATATTCTCTATTTGCGAATTGTTGATGCATTGCATTGCGAGAATGATTTTGCGAATCGCATTCTGCATATCGCAAATAGTGACATGATTTTGCGAATCACATTCTGTGATTCGCAAATCTATGCTGCAATTTGCAATTCACAGAATGCGATTCACAAAATCATGTCGCTATTTGTGATACGCAGAATGCGACCCGCAAATTCATGTCGCAGTTGCAAGGAATCACTATTTTTGCGATTCCTCATAGTTGCACTGTGATTGCCTTTCAGACATTGTGAAAGGCGATTTTGCATTCACAAACGGTGAAATTTCCCGATTTGTACTGTTTGCGAATTAAATATCCTTTGATACATCTAGACCTACATTTTGACTTTCATTGCTCAGTTGCAAATGACAGTATGGAATAATAAAGGTCAATAATACAATGAAAGCAAACATACAAAATATTTGTTTTAAAGCAAATAGTCTTGTGATAAAAATATGTTGTGGATGCTTTATCTGGTCTACATGTAATCATCATGTATCCTTGAGTGAGATATAGTAAAAAAAACATCATTTTATATCAGTTGTTAAGGAAAACTATCTCCAAAATATGGTTTGAGCATGAAATTACAGTCAAAATAATTTTGACAGCTAAAAATGTTGTGGTACAGACAAGATAAATATATTGTTTTATTTTGTTGTAAATAGTACCTATGTTAACAATAAAGAATGCTAAAATATAGGAGTGTTTAAAATAGTTCAATGTAGTATATGTTAGCAAACTATACATTGTAATTTTAGCTATAAAATGTTTAGATATTAGTATTATTTTTTGGATTTTGTTATAATCTATTGAATATTGCATTGGAGGTTTAAGTGGGTGGTATTTTAGATACATATTTATAAAACAAAAATTGCTTTAATTTTGTAAATTTCTATTTTACCAATTTTTTATTATTAAATATTTACTTGTACTACTTTAGTAAATTTTGGGACTTGTGCTACTTTAGTAAATTTTGGGTTTATTTAATCGAAGACACAATAGTTATTTTATCTAATCTTTTATTTCCATGAGTTGTGTTTTATTTCAAAGTTATTTTTATTAGTACCAAATAAATCACTTTTAAAATGTAATATTGTGCTGTAAAAAGCAGGCCGTTAGTTGGCAAGAATGTGAGTCCTCCCCAAAGAAAAAGCCCACAACCTTCCCTTTAAAGGCAATAAAGCACTTCATTGTTGCCTACTGAGGGAAGGTGGTGTGAGCTACTACCACAGTCCTGAGGCAAAAAACATTCAATATATATTTGGCAAGCTTGTGATTTTTCTTCTATAAAGAAAAAGTACTTTATGATGCACACACAGCACAATTCTATGCATTAACTCACAAACATATACAAATTGTCAGGTAGGAATAACTATGCAGACACTCTTTAACTGCGTACACCAGAGTAAGCCCTGAACCATAATGCCCTTCACATATGCTAGTCACTAGGATGGAGCCACTAAAAGTCAGACTGTCACTAAAATAATAAAAACAGTAATATGTAAAGAAACATAGCCCAATAACCCAATGCCATAATGGTGATTAAAGCAGAATTATTTCATGGAATTTGCCTTGATAAACCAATACAGCATAAACACCCTTAGAGAGGTACCAACTTATAAGAACATTAATTTACATATGTAACATTTCATTCTTACATTTGTTTGCCCTAGTCAATTAAGCAATACTCTATGCAATATGCATGAATTTTTTTCTACGTTCACACATACAGCAAATCAGTCTTAGGACCCAAGAATCAAGGTATCTACTTCCTAAAACCATAATACTAAAATTCCTACTTCTTGGAATGTTTGGAAACATGAACAATTTCTCCCAAGGTTGTAAATTAAATTCAAACTTGTGGAAGATTTAGGGAAACATGTAAAGCTTTAAATGGGGACTCCTGTAGGGGCTGCTGCACTCCTGGCAGATCGAGGCACCATCAAAATCAATCCAGAAAGTTTTGAAGGCCTGCACATGGGTTTATGGGGATACCATAGCATCAGCTGAATGAAGTTTGTGTCACTTATATTTGATGTGCTGTTGTCAAAATCATGCTTTGTTCTTTCCATTTTTAAAGGTGCTCCAGGAACAACCTTCAATACATTTTCACATCAGGTGCGTAGCCCAATTCAGGCACCCAAGATGCTCCACACTGGGCAATGAAATGCCTGATCCTTTGTGATTCTGTTGGTGCTATCTCACCTGGACTGTTCCCCAAGGCCAGCACAGGAGCACCAGCTCTATTGTTCTATACAAGGGGTCAGCCCAAATGGGGATAGGCTGTGCTCCTCCACCTTGTACCCCAGACATTGCCAAGGGGAGCAGGTGGTGACCCAATGCCACTGGGGCACTACCCACCCAGGACCCTTCAGGAATGGAAGCATAACAAAACTGCTTTCTGTCTCCTCTTCCTCATTGGTTTCTGGGGGGATAGGCATTCATGTGGACAATTTATTAAAGGATAAGAGGGAATGCCATGCACACCTACAGGCAATTTTCTCAGCGACATACAGGTTTACACGAGTAGCCAACACAGATTCTCTTCTCCCAGCTGCACAGCAACGATGCTTGTTTTAAAATGAGAACACTGGTGGCTACAATTGCAAACCAATTTAATTGAGCTTCTATGAGCAAGATTATGGGCCCGATTTAGAACTCGGCGGATGGGTCACTCCATCACAATGGTGATGGATATCCCAGCCGCTAAAATCAAAATCCCATTCTATCCTATGGGATTTAGATTTCAGCGGAAGGGAAATCTGTCAAAGTTGTGACGTAGTAACCTGTCTGCAAAGTTCTCAATCAGGCCTTAAGTTAGTCATACTCATTTGTAAGCCCAAAGCTGCATAGTCCAAAAAGCAACATCACGGGGAGTTGTCACCCATTTTCCTACAGTGGCTCATTAACTTATTTTCAATAGTCTATCTTTTAATTTGATTTTGTGCTTTGGGTGTTTTTTTTAAAATTAGAATCACTGACTGTAAACTCATGGCCCAATTTATGAAAAGTTAGTGCCACCTTTGCATCATTTGCTGATGCCGAAACATCATAAACTTACTTTTCACAAATCAGGCCCTCAGTGTCTTCCTTTTAAAACAAGGTCAGCTCCTGTTGTTCATTAAATAATAGTGAGCTTTTAAAGAGGGGACTATTCAGATTACAGAATTATGTTTTTTTTTTTTTTTTTAAATCATTCCTTTGAAAATAAAGTTTGTTGGAGTTATGAAACGGGTGTAATTTGTAATGTTTTTAATGTTGTATATTTAGGGTGATATTTTTACATGCATATGTGATGTATGGTTGGTACAATAATGTAGAGAACATTGAAATGTGTGTTACATTTACTATGTTGGTGTTAAAAAATGGCTTATTATTAGTGTAAAAATTGCTATTGATTATGTTCTTTTTGGTGTATGTAGTATTCTTAGTGGAGGCTATATTTTTATTTCAGGGTTGATTTATTTGTTTGTGTATTATCTAGTATTTTTGTTTCATGCTGGCCAATGATTGTTTCTGTCTTGGATCGTGGTAGCAACATTTTTGGAAATATTTCAATAACTTGTAAAGGCTGAAGTGGTGGCTCCCTAGGGTACATTGAAATATGTGCTATCCTTCTGTTGCATTTTTTGTTCTTGTTTTTTTTATAAAGGGTATTTTCATAGACTTTTCACAAAGGGATGTTGAACATGAGTTTGATTGGTGCCCTGGCGGCTTGTTTCTTACCCACCTGTTTTTGTAATAGTCAAGTAAAAGGCTCAGTTTATCTTCATTACCTTTACAAAATGGTACTCAAATAGTAAATTATAGGTTTTCTTTACTTCAGTAGTAAGAATTAGGAAGACTGAGAAGATTAACCTTTTTAACCCCTTCGCTGCGAGGCCTTTTCCCCCTCCTGTGCCAGGCCTTTTTTTGCCTATTTGGAATAGTTCTCGCTTAGGCCCTCAAAACTTTTTGTCCACATCAGCTACTCTCGCCAAACTTGCGTCCTTTTTTTCCAACATCCTAGGGACTCTAGAGGTACCCAGACTTTGTGGGTTCCCATGAAGGAGACCACGAAATTAGCCAAAATACAGTGATTTTTTTTTTTTTATTGGAAAAAAGGGCTGCAGAAGAAGGCTTGTGTTTTATTTTTCCCTGTAATTGGCATCAACAAAGGGTTTGCAGTGCTAAAATCACCAGCTTCCTAGCTTTCAGGAACAGGCAGACTTTAATTAGAAAACCCAATTTTTCAACACAATTATGGCATTTTACTGGGACATACCCCATTTTTAAGTTTTTGTGTGCTTTCAGCCTCCTTCCAGTCAGTGACAGAAATGGGTCTGAAACCAATGCTGGATCCCAGAAACCTAAACATTTCTGAAAAGTAGACAAAATTCTGAATTCAGCATTGCGTAATTTGTGTAGCTCCTACAAGGGTTTCCTACAGAAAGTAACAACTGAAATAAAAAAATATTGAAATTGTGGTGAAAAAAACAGCAATTTTTCTCTATGTTTTACTCTGAAACTTTTTCCTGCGATGTCAGATTTTTGAAAGCAATATACTGTTACATCTGCTGAACTCTTCTGGTTGCAGGGATATGTAGGGCTTGTAGGTCCATCAATAATCCTAGGTACCCAGAGCCAATAAATGAGCTGCACCTTGCAGTGGCTCTTCATTCTATACCGGGAATGCAGCAATTCATTTGCTGAAATATAAAGAGTCAAAAATAGGTATCAAGAAAACCTTTGTATTTACAAAATGGGCACAAGATAAGGTGTTGAGGAGCAGTGGTTATTTGCACATCTCTGGATTCTGGGGTGCCCATACTAGCATGTGAATTACAGGGCTATTCTCAAATAGATGTCTTTTTTCAACACTGTCTCATATTTGGAAAGAAAAAATGTAGAGAAAGACAAGGGGCAATAACACTTGTTTTGCTATTCTATGTTCCCCCAAGTCTCCCGATAAAAATGGTTCCTCACTTGTGTGGGTAGGCATAGTGCCCGCGACACGAAATGCCCCAAAACACAAAGTGGACACATCACATTTTCTCAAAGAAAACAGAGGTGTTTTTTGCAAAGTGCCTACCTGTGGATTTTGGCCTCTAGCTCAGCCGCCACCTAGGGAAACCTACCAAACCTGTGAATTTTTTAAAACTAGAGAACTAGGGGAATCCAAGAAGGGTCACTTGTCGGGCTCTCATCAGGTTCTGATACCCAGAATCCTTTGCAAACCTCAAAATGTGGCTAAAGAGCACTTTTTCCTCACTTTTCGGTGACAGAAAGTTCTGGAATCTGAGAGGAACCACAAATTTCCTTCCACACAGCATTTCCGCAAGTCTCCCGATAACAAAGGTACCTCCCTTGTGTGGGTAGGCCTAGTGCCCGCGACAGGAAATGCCCCAAAACACAAAGTGGACACATCACATTTTCTCAAAGAAAACAGAGGTGTTTTTTGCAAAGTGCCTACCTGTGGATTTTGGCCTCTAGCTCAGCCGCCACCTAGGGAACCCTACCAAACTGTGCATTTTTGAATACTAGAGACCTAGGGGAATCCAAGATGGGGTGACTTGTCGAGCTCTCACCAGGTTCTGTTACCCAGAATCCTATGCAAACCTCAAAATGTGTCTAAAAAAACACTTTTTCCTCACATTTCGGTGACAGAAAGTTCTGGAATCTAAGAGGAGCCACAAATTTCCTGCCACCCCGCGTTCCCCCAAATCTCCCGATAAAAATGGTACCTCACTTGTGTGGGTAGGCCTAGTGCCCGTGACAGAAAATGCCCCAAAACACAAAGTGGACACATCACATTTTCTCAAAGAAAACAGAGGTGTTTTTTGCAAAGTGCCTACCTGTGGATTTTGGCCTCTAGCTCTGCCACCACCTAGGGAAACCTACCAAACCTGTGCATTTGTGAAAACTAGAGACCTAGGGGAATCCAAGATGGGGTGACTTGTCGAGTTCTCATCAGATTCTGATACCCAGAATCCTTTGCAAACCTCAAAATGTGGCTAAAAAACACTTTTTCCTCACTTTTTCGGTGACAGAAAGTTCTGGAATCTGAGAGGAACCACAAATTTCCTTCCACACAGCATTTCCCCAAGTCTGTCGATAACAAAGGTACCTCACTTGTGTGGGTAGGCCTAGTGCCCGCAACAGGAAATGCCCCAATACACAAAGTGGACACATCACATTTTCTCAAAGAAAACAGAGGTGTTTTTTGCAAAGTGCCTACCTGTGGATTTTGGCCTCTAGCTCAGCCGCCACCTAGGGAAACCTACCAAACCTGTGTATTTTTTAAAACTAAAGACCTAGGGGAATCAAAGATGGGGTGACTTGTCGAGTTCTCATCAGGTTCTGATACCCAGAATCCTTTGCAAACCTCAAAATGTGGCTAAAAAACACTTTTTCCTCACTTTTCGGTGACAGAAAGTTCTAAAATCTGAGAGGAACCACAAATTTCCTACCACCCCGCGTTCCCCCAAGTCTCCCGATAAAAATGGTACCTCACTTGTGTGGGTAGGCCTAGTGCCCGCAACAGGAAATGCCTCAAAACACAAAGTGGACACATCACATTTTCTGAAAGAAAACAGAGGTGTTTTTTGCAAAGTGCCTACCTGTGAATTTTGGCCTCTAGCTCAGCCGCCACCTAGGGAACCCTGCCAAACTGTGCATTTTTTTAAACTAGAGAACTAGGGGAATCCAAGAAGGGTGACTTGTCGGGCTCTCATCAGGTTCTGATACCCAGAATCCTTTGCAAACCTCAAAATGTGGCTAAAGAACACTTTATCCTCACTTTTCGGTGACAGAAAGTTCTGGAATCTGAGAGGAACCACAAATTTCCTTCCACACAGCATTTCCCCAAGTCTCCCGATAACAAAGGTACCTCACTTGTGTGGGTAGGCCTAGTGCCCACGACAGGAAATGCCCCAAAACACAAAGTGGACACATCACATTTTCTCAAAGAAAACAGAGGTGTTTTTTGCAAAGTGCCTACCTGTGGATTTTGGCCTCTAGCTCAGCCGCCACCTAGGGAACCCTACCAAACTGTGCATTTTTGAATACTAGAGACCTAGGGGAATCCAAGATGGGGTGACTTGTGGAGCTCTCACCAGGTTCTGTTACCCAGAATCCTATGCAAACCTCAAAATGTGTCTAAAAAAATACTTTTTCCTCACATTTCGGTGACAGAAAGTTCTGGAATCTAAGAGGAGCCACAAATTTCCTGCCACCCCGCGTTCCCCCAAGTCTCCCGATAAAAATGGTACCTCACTTGTGTGGGTAGGCCTAGTGCCCGTGACAGAAAATGCCCCAAAACACAAAGTGGACACATCACATTTTCTCAAAGAAAACAGAGGTGTTTTTTGCAAAGTGCCTACCTGTGGATTTTGGCCTCAAGCTCAGCCACCACCTAGGGAAACCTACCAAACCTGTGCATTTGTGAAAACTAGAGACCTAGGGGAATCCAAGATGGGGTGACTTGTCGAGTTCTCATCAGATTCTGATACCCAGAATCCTTTGCAAACCTCAAAATGTGGCTAAAAAACACTTTTTCCTCACTTTTCGGTGACAGAAAGTTCTGGAACCTGAGAGGAACCACAAATTTCCTTCCACAGCATTTCCCCAAGTCTGTCGATAACAAAGGTACCTCACTTGTGTGGGTAGGCCTAGTGCCCGCAACAGGAAATGCCCCAATACACAAAGTGGACACATCACATTTTCTCAAAGAAAACAGAGGTGTTTTTTGCAAAGTGCCTACCTGTGGATTTTGGCCTCTAGCTCAGCCGCCACCTAGGGAAACCTACCAAACCTGTGTATTTTTGAAAACTAGAGACCTAGGGGAATCAAAGATGGGGTGACTTGTCGAGTTCTCATCAGGTTCTGATACCCAGAATCCTTTGCGAACCTCAAAATGTGGCTAAAAAACACTTTTTCCTCACTTTTCGGTGACAGAAAGTTCTGGAATCTGAGAGGAACCACAAATTTCCTACCACCCCGCGTTCCCCCAAGTCTCCCGATAAAAATGGTACCTCACTTGTGTGGGTAGGCCTAGTGCCCGCAACAGGAAATGCCTCAAAACACAAAGTGGACACATCACATTTTCTGAAAGAAAACAGAGGTGTTTTTTGCAAAGTGCCTACCTGTGAATTTTGGCCTCTAGCTCAGCCGCCACCTAGGGAACCCTACCAAACTGTGCATTTTTTTAAACTAGAGAACTAGGGGAATCCAAGAAGGGTGACTTGTCGGGCTCTCATCAGGTTCTGATACCCAGAATCCTTTGCAAACCTCAAAATGTGGCTAAAGAACACTTTATCCTCACTTTTCGGTGACAGAAAGTTCTGGAATCTGAGAGGAACCACAAATTTCCTTCCACACAGCATTTCCCCAAGTCTCCCGATAACAAAGGTACCTCACTTGTGTGGGTAGGCCTAGTGCCCGCGACAGGAAATGCCCCAAAACACAAAGTGGACACATCACATTTTCTCAAAGAAAACAGAGGTGTTTTTTGCAAAGTGCCTACCTGTGGATTTTGGCCTCTAGCTCAGCCGCCACCTAGGGAACCCTACCAAACTGTACATTTTTGAATACTAGAGACCTAGGGGAATCCAAGATGGGGTGACTTGTCGAGCTCTCACCAGGTTCTGTTACCCAGAATCCTATGCAAACCTCAAAATGTGTCTAAAAAAATACTTTTTCCTCACATTTCGGTGACAGAAAGTTCTGGAATCTAAGAGGAGCCACAAATTTCCTACCACCCCGCGTTCCCCCAAGTCTCCCGATAAAAATGGTACCTCACTTGTGTGGGTAGGCCTAGTGCCCGTGACAGAAAATGCCCCAAAACACAAAGTGGACACATCACATTTTCTCAAAGAAAACAGAGGTGTTTTTTGCAAAGTGCCTACCTGTGGATTTTGGCCTCTAGCTCAGCCACCACCTAGGGAAACCTACCAAACCTGTGCATTTGTGAAAACTAGAGACCTAGGGGAATCCAAGATGGGGTGACTTGTCGAGTTCTCATCAGATTCTGATATCCAGAATCCTTTGCAAACCTCAAAATGTGGCTAAAAAACACTTTTTCCTCACTTTTCGGTGACAGAAAGTTCTGGAACCTGAGAGGAACCACAAATTTCCTTCCACACAGCATTTCCCCAAGTCTGTCGATAACAAAGGTACCTCACTTGTGTGGGTAGGCCTAGTGCCCGCAACAGGAAATGCCCCAATACACAAAGTGGACACATCACATTTTCTCAAAGAAAACAGAGGTGTTTTTTGCAAAGTGCCTACCTGTGGATTTTGGCCTCTAGCTCAGCCGCCACCTAGGGAAACCTACCAAACCTGTGTATTTTTGAAAACTAGAGACCTAGGGGAATCAAAGATGGGGTGACTTGTCGAGTTCTCATCAGGTTCTGATACCCAGAATCCTTTGCAAACCTCAAAATGTGGCTAAAAAACACTTTTTCCTCACTTTTCGGTGACAGAAAGTTCTGGAATCTGAGAGGAACCACAAATTTCCTTCCATACAGCATTTCCCCAAGTCTCCCGATAACAAAGGTACCTTACTTGTGTGGGTAGGCCTAGTGCCCGCAACAGGAAATGCCTCAAAACACAAAGTGGACACATCACATTTTCTGAAAGAAAACAGAGGTGTTTTTTGCAAAGTGCCTACCTGTGGATTTTGGCCTCTAGCTCAGCCGCCACCTAGGGAAACCTACCAAACCTGTGCATTTTTGAAAACTAGAGAACTAGGGGAATCCAAGAAGGGTGACTTGTCGGGCTCTCATCAGGTTCTGATACCCAGAATCCTTTGCAAACCTCAAAATGTGGCTAAAGAACACTTTTTCCTCACTTTTCGGTGACAGAAAGTTCTGGAATCTGAGAGGAACCACAAATTTCCTTCCACACAGCATTTCCCCAAGTCTCCCGATAACAAAGGTACCTCACTTGTGTGGGTAGGCCTAGTGCCCACGACAGGAAATGCCCCAAAACACAAAGTGGACACATCACATTTTCTCAAAGAAAACAGAGGTGTTTTTTGCAAAGTGCCTACCTGTGGATTTTGGCCTCTAGCTCAGCCGCCACCTAGGGAAACCTACCAAACCTGTGTATTTTTTAAAACTAAAGACCTAGGGGAATCAAAGATGGGGTGACTTGTCGAGTTCTCATCAGGTTCTGATACCCAGAATCCTTTGCAAACCTCAAAATGTGGCTAAAAAACACTTTTTCCTCACTTTTCGGTGACAGAAAGTTCTAAAATCTGAGAGGAACCACAAATTTCCTACCACCCCGCGTTCCCCCAAGTCTCCCGATAAAAATGGTACCTCACTTGTGTGGGTAGGCCTAGTGCCCGCAACAGGAAATGCCTCAAAACACAAAGTGGACACATCACATTTTCTGAAAGAAAACAGAGGTGTTTTTTGCAAAGTGCCTACCTGTGAATTTTGGCCTCTAGCTCAGCCGCCACCTAGGGAACCCTGCCAAACTGTGCATTTTTTTAAACTAGAGAACTAGGGGAATCCAAGAAGGGTGACTTGTCGGGCTCTCATCAGGTTCTGATACCCAGAATCCTTTGCAAACCTCAAAATGTGGCTAAAGAACACTTTATCCTCACTTTTCGGTGACAGAAAGTTCTGGAATCTGAGAGGAACCACAAATTTCCTTCCACACAGCATTTCCCCAAGTCTCCCGATAACAAAGGTACCTCACTTGTGTGGGTAGGCCTAGTGCCCACGACAGGAAATGCCCCAAAACACAAAGTGGACACATCACATTTTCTCAAAGAAAACAGAGGTGTTTTTTGCAAAGTGCCTACCTGTGGATTTTGGCCTCTAGCTCAGCCGCCACCTAGGGAACCCTACCAAACTGTGCATTTTTGAATACTAGAGACCTAGGGGAATCCAAGATGGGGTGACTTGTGGAGCTCTCACCAGGTTCTGTTACCCAGAATCCTATGCAAACCTCAAAATGTGTCTAAAAAAATACTTTTTCCTCACATTTCGGTGACAGAAAGTTCTGGAATCTAAGAGGAGCCACAAATTTCCTGCCACCCCGCGTTCCCCCAAGTCTCCCGATAAAAATGGTACCTCACTTGTGTGGGTAGGCCTAGTGCCCGTGACAGAAAATGCCCCAAAACACAAAGTGGACACATCACATTTTCTCAAAGAAAACAGAGGTGTTTTTTGCAAAGTGCCTACCTGTGGATTTTGGCCTCAAGCTCAGCCACCACCTAGGGAAACCTACCAAACCTGTGCATTTGTGAAAACTAGAGACCTAGGGGAATCCAAGATGGGGTGACTTGTCGAGTTCTCATCAGATTCTGATACCCAGAATCCTTTGCAAACCTCAAAATGTGGCTAAAAAACACTTTTTCCTCACTTTTCGGTGACAGAAAGTTCTGGAACCTGAGAGGAACCACAAATTTCCTTCCACAGCATTTCCCCAAGTCTGTCGATAACAAAGGTACCTCACTTGTGTGGGTAGGCCTAGTGCCCGCAACAGGAAATGCCCCAATACACAAAGTGGACACATCACATTTTCTCAAAGAAAACAGAGGTGTTTTTTGCAAAGTGCCTACCTGTGGATTTTGGCCTCTAGCTCAGCCGCCACCTAGGGAAACCTACCAAACCTGTGTATTTTTGAAAACTAGAGACCTAGGGGAATCAAAGATGGGGTGACTTGTCGAGTTCTCATCAGGTTCTGATACCCAGAATCCTTTGCGAACCTCAAAATGTGGCTAAAAAACACTTTTTCCTCACTTTTCGGTGACAGAAAGTTCTGGAATCTGAGAGGAACCACAAATTTCCTACCACCCCGCGTTCCCCCAAGTCTCCCGATAAAAATGGTACCTCACTTGTGTGGGTAGGCCTAGTGCCCGCAACAGGAAATGCCTCAAAACACAAAGTGGACACATCACATTTTCTGAAAGAAAACAGAGGTGTTTTTTGCAAAGTGCCTACCTGTGAATTTTGGCCTCTAGCTCAGCCGCCACCTAGGGAACCCTACCAAACTGTGCATTTTTTTAAACTAGAGAACTAGGGGAATCCAAGAAGGGTGACTTGTCGGGCTCTCATCAGGTTCTGATACCCAGAATCCTTTGCAAACCTCAAAATGTGGCTAAAGAACACTTTATCCTCACTTTTCGGTGACAGAAAGTTCTGGAATCTGAGAGGAACCACAAATTTCCTTCCACACAGCATTTCCCCAAGTCTCCCGATAACAAAGGTACCTCACTTGTGTGGGTAGGCCTAGTGCCCGCGACAGGAAATGCCCCAAAACACAAAGTGGACACATCACATTTTCTCAAAGAAAACAGAGGTGTTTTTTGCAAAGTGCCTACCTGTGGATTTTGGCCTCTAGCTCAGCCGCCACCTAGGGAACCCTACCAAACTGTACATTTTTGAATACTAGAGACCTAGGGGAATCCAAGATGGGGTGACTTGTCGAGCTCTCACCAGGTTCTGTTACCCAGAATCCTATGCAAACCTCAAAATGTGTCTAAAAAAATACTTTTTCCTCACATTTCGGTGACAGAAAGTTCTGGAATCTAAGAGGAGCCACAAATTTCCTACCACCCCGCGTTCCCCCAAGTCTCCCGATAAAAATGGTACCTCACTTGTGTGGGTAGGCCTAGTGCCCGTGACAGAAAATGCCCCAAAACACAAAGTGGACACATCACATTTTCTCAAAGAAAACAGAGGTGTTTTTTGCAAAGTGCCTACCTGTGGATTTTGGCCTCTAGCTCAGCCACCACCTAGGGAAACCTACCAAACCTGTGCATTTGTGAAAACTAGAGACCTAGGGGAATCCAAGATGGGGTGACTTGTCGAGTTCTCATCAGATTCTGATATCCAGAATCCTTTGCAAACCTCAAAATGTGGCTAAAAAACACTTTTTCCTCACTTTTCGGTGACAGAAAGTTCTGGAACCTGAGAGGAACCACAAATTTCCTTCCACACAGCATTTCCCCAAGTCTGTCGATAACAAAGGTACCTCACTTGTGTGGGTAGGCCTAGTGCCCGCAACAGGAAATGCCCCAATACACAAAGTGGACACATCACATTTTCTCAAAGAAAACAGAGGTGTTTTTTGCAAAGTGCCTACCTGTGGATTTTGGCCTCTAGCTCAGCCGCCACCTAGGGAAACCTACCAAACCTGTGTATTTTTGAAAACTAGAGACCTAGGGGAATCAAAGATGGGGTGACTTGTCGAGTTCTCATCAGGTTCTGATACCCAGAATCCTTTGCAAACCTCAAAATGTGGCTAAAAAACACTTTTTCCTCACTTTTCGGTGACAGAAAGTTCTGGAATCTGAGAGGAACCACAAATTTCCTTCCATACAGCATTTCCCCAAGTCTCCCGATAACAAAGGTACCTTACTTGTGTGGGTAGGCCTAGTGCCCGCAACAGGAAATGCCTCAAAACACAAAGTGGACACATCACATTTTCTGAAAGAAAACAGAGGTGTTTTTTGCAAAGTGCCTACCTGTGGATTTTGGCCTCTAGCTCAGCCGCCACCTAGGGAAACCTACCAAACCTGTGCATTTTTGAAAACTAGAGAACTAGGGGAATCCAAGAAGGGTGACTTGTCGGGCTCTCATCAGGTTCTGATACCCAGAATCCTTTGCAAACCTCAAAATGTGGCTAAAGAACACTTTTTCCTCACTTTTCGGTGACAGAAAGTTCTGGAATCTGAGAGGAACCACAAATTTCCTTCCACACAGCATTTCCCCAAGTCTCCCGATAACAAAGGTACCTCACTTGTGTGGGTAGGCCTAGTGCCCACGACAGGAAATGCCCCAAAACACAAAGTGGACACATCACATTTTCTCAAAGAAAACAGAGGTGTTTTTTGCAAAGTGCCTACCTGTGGATTTTGGCCTCTAGCTCAGCCGCCACCTAGGGAACCCTACCAAACTGTGCATTTTTTAATACTAGAGACCTAGGGGAATCCAAGATGGGTGACTTGTCGGGCTCTCATCAGGTTCTGATACCCAGAATCCTTTGCAAACCTCAAAATGTGGCTAAAGAACACTTTATCCTCACTTTTCGGTGACAGAAAGTTCTGGAATCTGAGAGGAACCACAAATTTCCTTCCACACAGCATTTCCCCAATTCTCCCGATAACAAAGGTACCTCACTTGTGTGGGTAGGCCTAGTGCCCGCGACAGGAAATGCCCCAAAACACAAAGTGGACACATCACATTTTCTCAAAGAAAACAGAGGTGTTTTTTGCAAAGTGCCTACCTGTGGATTTTGGCCTCTAGCTCAGCCGCCACCTAGGGAAACCTACCAAACCTGTGCATTTTTGAAAACTAGAGAACTAGGGGAATCCAAGAAGGGTGACTTGTCGGGCTCTCATCAGGTTCTGATACCCAGAATCCTTTGCAAACCTCAAAATGTGGCTAAAGAACACTTTTTCCTCACTTTTCGGTGACAGAAAGTTCTGGAATCTGAGAGGAACCACAAATTTCCTTCCACACAGCATTTCCCCAAGTCTCCCGATAACAAAGGTACCTCACTTGTGTGGGTAGGCCTAGTGCCCACGACAGGAAATGCCCCAAAACACAAAGTGGACACATCACATTTTCTCAAAGAAAACAGAGGTGTTTTTTGCAAAGTGCCTACCTGTGGATTTTGGCCTCTAGCTCAGCCGCCACCTAGGGAACCCTACCAAACTGTGCATTTTTTAATACTAGAGACCTAGGGGAATCCAAGATGGGGTGACTTGTCGAGCTCTCACCAGGTTCTGTTACCCAGAATCCTTTGCAAACCTGAAAATGTTGCTCAAAAAACACATTTTCCTCACTTTTCGGTGACAGAAAGTTCTGGAACCTGAGAGGAACCACAAATTTCCTTCCACACAGCATTTCCCCAAGTCTGTCGATAACAAAGGTACCTCACTTGTGTGGGTAGGCCTAGTGCCCGCAACAGGAAATGCCCCAATACACAAAGTGGACACATCACATTTTCTCAAAGAAAACAGAGGTGTTTTTTGCAAAGTGCCTACCTGTGGATTTTGGCCTCTAGCTCAGCCGCCACCTAGGGAAACCTACCAAACCTGTGTATTTTTGAAAACTAGAGACCTAGGGGAATCAAAGAGGGGGTGACTTGTCGAGTTCTCATCAGGTTCTGATACCCAGAATCCTTTGCGAACCTCAAAATGTGGCTAAAAAACACTTTTTCCTCACTTTTCGGTGACAGAAAGTTCTGGAATCTGAGAGGAACCACAAATTTCCTACCACCCCGCGTTCCCCCAAGTCTCCCGATAAAAATGGTACCTCACTTGTGTGGGTAGACCTAGTGCCCGCAACAGGAAATGCCTCAAAACACAAAGTGGACACATCACATTTTCTGAAAGAAAACAGAGGTGTTTTTTGCAAAGTGCCTACCTGTGAATTTTGGCCTCTAGCTCAGCCGCCACCTAGGGAACCCTACCAAACTGTGCATTTTTTTAAACTAGAGAACTAGGGGAATCCAAGAAGGGTGACTTGTCGGGCTCTCATCAGGTTCTGATACCCAGAATCCTTTGCAAACCTCAAAATGTGGCTAAAGAACACTTTATCCTCACTTTTCGGTGACAGAAAGTTCTGGAATCTGAGAGGAACCACAAATTTCCTTCCACACAGCATTTCCCCAATTCTCCCGATAACAAAGGTACCTCACTTGTGTGGGTAGGCCTAGTGCCCGCGACAGGAAATGCCCCAAAACACAAAGTGGACACATCACATTTTCTCAAAGAAAACAGAGGTGTTTTTTGCAAAGTGCCTACCTGTGGATTTTGGCCTCTAGCTCAGCCGCCACCTAGGGAAACCTACCAAACCTGTGCATTTTTGAAAACTAGAGAACTAGGGGAATCCAAGAAGGGTGACTTGTCGGGCTCTCATCAGGTTCTGATACCCAGAATCCTTTGCAAACCTCAAAATGTGGCTAAAGAACACTTTTTCCTCACTTTTCGGTGACAGAAAGTTCTGGAATCTGAGAGGAACCACAAATTTCCTTCCACACAGCATTTCCCCAAGTCTCCCGATAACAAAGGTACCTCACTTGTGTGGGTAGGCCTAGTGCCCACGACAGGAAATGCCCCAAAACACAAAGTGGACACATCACATTTTCTCAAAGAAAACAGAGGTGTTTTTTGCAAAGTGCCTACCTGTGGATTTTGGCCTCTAGCTCAGCCGCCACCTAGGGAACCCTACCAAACTGTGCATTTTTTAATACTAGAGACCTAGGGGAATCCAAGATGGGGTGACTTGTCGAGCTCTCACCAGGTTCTGTTACCCAGAATCCTTTGGAAACCTGAAAATGTTGCTCAAAAAACACATTTTCCTCACTTTTCGGTGACAGAAAGTTCTGGAACCTGAGAGGAACCACAAATTTCCTTCCACACAGCATTTCCCCAAGTCTGTCGATAACAAAGGTACCTCACTTGTGTGGGTAGGCCTAGTGCCCGCAACAGGAAATGCCCCAATACACAAAGTGGACACATCACATTTTCTCAAAGAAAACAGAGGTGTTTTTTGCAAAGTGCCTACCTGTGGATTTTGGCCTCTAGCTCAGCCGCCACCTAGGGAAACCTACCAAACCTGTGTATTTTTGAAAACTAGAGACCTAGGGGAATCAAAGAGGGGGTGACTTGTCGAGTTCTCATCAGGTTCTGATACCCAGAATCCTTTGCGAACCTCAAAATGTGGCTAAAAAACACTTTTTCCTCACTTTTCGGTGACAGAAAGTTCTGGAATCTGAGAGGAACCACAAATTTCCTACCACCCCGCGTTCCCCCAAGTCTCCCGATAAAAATGGTACCTCACTTGTGTGGGTAGACCTGATGCCCGCAACAGGAAATGCCTCAAAACACAAAGTGGACACATCACATTTTCTGAAAGAAAACAGAGGTGTTTTTTGCAAAGTGCCTACCTGTGAATTTTGGCCTCTAGCTCAGCCGCCACCTAGGGAACCCTACCAAACTGTGCATTTTTTTAAACTAGAGAACTAGGGGAATCCAAGAAGGGTGACTTGTCGGGCTCTCATCAGGTTCTGATACCCAGAATCCTTTGCAAACCTCAAAATGTGGCTAAAGAACACTTTATCCTCACTTTTCGGTGACAGAAAGTTCTGGAATCTGAGAGGAACCACAAATTTCCTTCCACACAGCATTTCCCCAAGTCTCCCGATAACAAAGGTACCTCACTTGTGTGGGTAGGCCTAGTGCCCGCGACAGGAAATGCCCCAAAACACAAAGTGGACACATCACATTTTCTCAAAGAAAACAGAGGTGTTTTTTGCAAAGTGCCTACCTGTGGATTTTGGCCTCTAGCTCAGCCGCCACCTAGGGAACCCTACCAAACTGTGCATTTTTGAATACTAGAGACCTAGGGGAATCCAAGATGGGGTGACTTGTGGAGCTCTCACCAGGTTCTGTTACCCAGAATCCTATGCAAACCTCAAAATGTGTCTAAAAAAATACTTTTTCCTCACATTTCGGTGACAGAAAGTTCTGGAATCTAAGAGGAGCCACAAATTTCCTGCCACCCCGCGTTCCCCCAAGTCTCCCGATAAAAATGGTACCTCACTTGTGTGGGTAGGCCTAGTGCCCGTGACAGAAAATGCCCCAAAACACAAAGTGGACACATCACATTTTCTCAAAGAAAACAGAGGTGTTTTTTGCAAAGTGCCTACCTGTGGATTTTGGCCTCTAGCTCAGCCACCACCTAGGGAAACCTACCAAACCTGTGCATTTGTGAAAACTAGAGACCTAGGGGAATCCAAGATGGGGTGACTTGTCGAGTTCTCATCAGATTCTGATACCCAGAATCCTTTGCAAACCTCAAAATGTGGCTAAAAAACACTTTTTCCTCACTTTTCGGTGACAGAAAGTTCTGGAACCTGAGAGGAACCACAAATTTCCTTCCACACAGCATTTCCCCAAGTCTGTCGATAACAAAGGTACCTCACTTGTGTGGGTAGGCCTAGTGCCCGCAACAGGAAATGCCCCAATACACAAAGTGGACACATCACATTTTCTCAAAGAAAACAGAGGTGTTTTTTGCAAAGTGCCTACCTGTGGATTTTGGCCTCTAGCTCAGCCGCCACCTAGGGAAACCTACCAAACCTGTGTATTTTTGAAAACTAGAGACCTAGGGGAATCAAAGATGGGGTGACTTGTCGAGTTCTCATCAGGTTCTGATACCCAGAATCCTTTGCAAACCTCAAAATGTGGCTAAAAAACACTTTTTCCTCACTTTTCAGTGACAGAAAGTTCTGGAATCTGAAAGGAACCACAAATTTCCTTCCATACAGCATTTCCCCAAGTCTCCCGATAACAAAGGTACCTCACTTGTGTGGGTAGGCCTAGTGCCCGCAACAGGAAATGCCTCAAAACACAAAGTGGACACATCACATTTTCTGAAAGAAAACAGAGGTGTTTTTTGCAAAGTGCCTACCTGTGAATTTTGGCCTCTAGCTGAGCCGCCACCTAGGGAACCCTACCAAACTGTGCATTTTTTTAAACTAGAGAACTAGGGGAATCCAAGAAGGGTGACTTGTCGGGCTCTCATCAGGTTCTGATACCCAGAATCCTTTGCAAACCTCAAAATGTGGCTAAAGAACACTTTATCCTCACTTTTCGGTGACAGAAAGTTCTGGAATCTGAGAGGAACCACAAATTTCCTTCCACACAGCATTTCCCCAAGTCTCCCGATAACAAAGGTACCTCACTTGTGTGGGTAGGCCTAGTGCCCGCGACAGGAAATGCCCCAAAACACAAAGTGGACACATCACATTTTCTCAAAGAAAACAGAGGTGTTTTTTGCAAAGTGCCTACCTGTGGATTTTGGCCTCTAGCTCAGCCGCCACCTAGGGAAACCTACCAAACCTGTGCATTTTTGAAAACTAGAGAACTAGGGGAATCCAAGAAGGGTGACTTGTCGGGCTCTCATCAGGTTCTGATACCCAGAATCCTTTGCAAACCTCAAAATGTGGCTAAAGAACACTTTTTCCTCACTTTTCGGTGACAGAAAGTTCTGGAATCTGAGAGGAACCACAAATTTCCTTCCACACAGCATTTCCCCAAGTCTCCCGATAACAAAGGTACCTCACTTGTGTTGGTAGGCCTAGTGCCCACGACAGGAAATGCCCCAAAACACAAAGTGGACACATCACATTTTCTCAAAGAAAACAGAGGTGTTTTTTGCAAAGTGCCTACCTGTGGATTTTGGCCTCTAGCTCAGCCGCCACCTAGGGAACCCTACCAAACTGTGCATTTTTTAATACTAGAGACCTAGGGGAATCCAAGATGGGGTGACTTGTCGAGCTCTCACCAGGTTCTGTTACCCAGAATCCTATGCAACCCTCAAAATGTGTCTAAAAAAACACTTTTTCCTCACATTTCGGTGACAGAAAGTTCTGGAATCTGAGAGGAGCCACAAATTTCCTACCACCCCGCGTTCCCCCAAGTCTCCCGATAAAAATGGTACCTCACTTGTGTGGGTAGGCCTAGTGCCCGTGACAGAAAATGCCCCAAAACACAAAGTGGACACATCACATTTTCTCAAAGAAAACAGAGGTGTTTTTTGCAAAGTGCCTACCTGTGAATTTTGGCCTCTAGCTCAGCCACCACCTAGGGAAACCTACCAAACTGTGCATTTTTGAATACTGGAGACCTAGGGGAATCCAAGATGGGGTGACTTGTGGAGCTCTCACCAGGTTCTGTTACCCAGAATCCTATGCAAACCTCAAAATGTGTCTAAAAAAATACTTTTTCCTCACATTTCGGTGACAGAAAGTTCTGGAATCTAAGAGGAGCCACAAATTTCCTGCCACCCCGCGTTCCCCCAAGTCTCCCGATAAAAATGGTACCTCACTTGTGTGGGTAGGCCTAGTGCCCGTGACAGAAAATGCCCCAAAACACAAAGTGGACACATCACATTTTCTCAAAGAAAACAGAGGTGTTTTTTGCAAAGTGCCTACCTGTGGATTTTGGCCTCTAGCTCAGCCACCACCTAGGGAAACCTACCAAACCTGTGCATTTGTGAAAACTAGAGACCTAGGGGAATCCAAGATGGGGTGACTTGTCGAGTTCTCATCAGATCCTGATACCCAGAATCCTTTGCAAACCTCAAAATGTGGCTAAAAAACACTTTTTCCTCACTTTTCGGTGACAGAAAGTTCTGGAACCTGAGAGGAACCACAAATTTCCTTCCACACAGCATTTCCCCAAGTCTGTCGATAACAAAGGTACCTCACTTGTGTGGGTAGGCCTAGTGCCCGCAACAGGAAATGCCCCAATACACAAAGTGGACACATCACATTTTCTCAAAGAAAACAGAGGTGTTTTTTGCAAAGTGCCTACCTGTGGATTTTGGCCTCTAGCTCAGCCGCCACCTAGGGAAACCTACCAAACCTGTGTATTTTTGAAAACTAGAGACCTAGGGGAATCAAAGATGGGGTGACTTGTCGAGTTCTCATCAGGTTCTGATACCCAGAATCCTTTGCAAACCTCAAAATGTGGCTAAAAAACACTTTTTCCTCACTTTTCAGTGGCAGAAAGTTCTGGAATCTGAGAGGAACCACAAATTTCCTTCCATACAGCATTTCCCCAAGTCTCCCGATAACAAAGGTACCTCACTTGTGTGGGTAGGCCTAGTGCCCGCAACAGGAAATGCCTCAAAACACAAAGTGGACACATCACATTTTCTGAAAGAAAACAGAGGTGTTTTTTGCAAAGTGCCTACCTGTGAATTTTGGCCTCTAGCTGAGCCGCCACCTAGGGAACCCTACCAAACTGTGCATTTTTTTAAACTAGAGAACTAGGGGAATCCAAGAAGGGTGACTTGTCGGGCTCTCATCAGGTTCTGATACCCAGAATCCTTTGCAAACCTCAAAATGTGGCTAAAGAACACTTTATCCTCACTTTTCGGTGACAGAAAGTTCTGGAATCTGAGAGGAACCACAAATTTCCTTCCACACAGCATTTCCCCAAGTCTCCCGATAACAAAGGTACCTCACTTGTGTGGGTAGGCCTAGTGCCCGCGACAGGAAATGCCCCAAAACACAAAGTGGACACATCACATTTTCTCAAAGAAAACAGAGGTGTTTTTTGCAAAGTGCCTACCTGTGGATTTTGGCCTCTAGCTCAGCCGCCACCTAGGGAAACCTACCAAACCTGTGCATTTTTGAAAACTAGAGAACTAGGGGAATCCAAGAAGGGTGACTTGTCGGGCTCTCATCAGGTTCTGATACCCAGAATCCTTTGCAAACCTCAAAATGTGGCTAAAGAACACTTTTTCCTCACTTTTCGGTGACAGAAAGTTCTGGAATCTGAGAGGAACCACAAATTTCCTTCCACACAGCATTTCCCCAAGTCTCCCGATAACAAAGGTACCTCACTTGTGTTGGTAGGCCTAGTGCCCACGACAGGAAATGCCCCAAAACACAAAGTGGACACATCACATTTTCTCAAAGAAAACAGAGGTGTTTTTTGCAAAGTGCCTACCTGTGGATTTTGGCCTCTAGCTCAGCCGCCACCTAGGGAACCCTACCAAACTGTGCATTTTTTAATACTAGAGACCTAGGGGAATCCAAGATGGGGTGACTTGTCGAGCTCTCACCAGGTTCTGTTACCCAGAATCCTATGCAACCCTCAAAATGTGGCTAAAAAAACACTTTTTCCTCACATTTCGGTGACAGAAAGTTCTGGAATCTGAGAGGAGCCACAAATTTCCTACCACCCCGCGTTCCCCCAAGTCTCCCGATAAAAATGGTACCTCACTTGTGTGGGTAGGCCTAGTGCCCGTGACAGAAAATGCCCCAAAACACAAAGTGGACACATCACATTTTCTCAAAGAAAACAGAGGTGTTTTTTGCAAAGTGCCTACCTGTGAATTTTGGCCTCTAGCTCAGCCACCACCTAGGGAAACCTACCAAACCTGTGCATTTGTGAAAACTAGAGACCTAGGGGAATCCAAGATGGGGTGACTTGTCGAGTTTTCATCAGGTTCTGAGACCCAGAATCCTTTGCAAACCTCAAAATGTGGCTAAAAAACACTTTTTCCTCACTTTTCGGTGACAGAAAGTTCTGGAATCTGAGAGGAACCACAAATTTCCTTCCACACAGCATTTCCCCAAGTCTGCCGATAACAAAGGGACCTCACTTGTGTGGGTAGGCCTAGTGCCCGCAACAGGAAATGCCCCAATACACAAAGTGGACACATCACATTTTCTCAAAGAAAACAGAGGTGTTTTTTGCAAAGTACCTACCTGTGTATTTTGGCCTCTAGCTCAGCCACCACCTAGGGAACCCTACCAAACTCAGCATTTTTGAATACTAGAGACCTGGGGGAATCCAAGATGGGGTGACTTGTCAAGCTCTCACCAGGTTCTGCTACCCAGAATCCTATGCAAACCTCAAAATGTGGCTAAAAAACACTTTTTCCTCACATTTCGGTGACAGAAAGTTCTGGAATCTGAGAGGAGCCACAAATTTCCTTCCACCCCGCATTCCCCCAAGTCTCCCGATAAAAATGGTACCTTAGTTGTGTGGGTAGGCCTAGTGCCCGTGAAAGGAAATGCCTCAAAACACAAAGTGGACACATGACATTTTCTCAAAGAAAACCGAGGTGTTTTTTGCAAAGTGCCTACATGTGGATTTTGGCCTCTAGCTCAGCCGCCACCTAGGGAAACCTACCAAACCTGTGCATTTTTTAAAACTAGAGACCTCGGGGAATCCAAGATGGGGTGACTTGTCGAGCTCTCACCAGGTTTTGTTACCCAGAATCCTTTGCAAACCTCAAAATGTAGCTAAAAAAACACTTTCTCCTCACATTTCGGTGACAGAAAGTTCTGGAATCTGAGAGGAGCCACAAATTTCCTTCCACCCAGTGTCCCCCCAAGTCTCCTGATAACAATGGTACCTCACTTGTGTGGGTAGGCCTAGTGCCCATGACAGGAAATGTCCCAAAACACAAAGTGGACACATCACATTTTCTCAAAGAAAACAAAGGAGTTTTTTGCAAAGTGCCTACCTGTGGATTTTGGCCTCTCGCTCAGCCGCCACCTAGGGAAACGTACCAAACCTGTGCATTTTTTAAAACTAGAGACCTAGGGGAATCCAAGACGGGGTGATTTGTCGGGCTCTCACCAGGTTCTGTTACCCAGAATCCTTTGCAAACCTGAAAATGTTGCTCAAAAAACACATTTTCCTCACATTTCGGTGACAGAAAGTTCTGGAATCTGAGAGGAGCCACAAATTTCCTTCCAACCAGCGTTCTCCCAAGTCTCCCGATAAAAATGGTACCTGACTTGTGTGGGTAGGCCTTGTGCTCGCAACAGGAAGTGCCCCAAAACACTATCTGGACACACCAAAATTATCAAATAGAAAACTACCAGTTTTTGTGGGGGGGGGGCACCTGTTTTTTTGGTCCTGGGCTCAGCAGCCATCTAGGGAAACCTACCAAACCCAGACATATCTGAGAACTAGACACCCGAGGGAGTCAAGGTTAGTGTGACTTGCCTGGGTCCCCCAATATTTTCTTACCCAGAATTCTCAGCAAACCGCAAATTTAGCTAAAAAATCTAATTTTCCCACGTTTCTGTGTGGGATCACTACACCGGGAGACATTCCCTACCACCCAACGTTCCTCTCAGTCTCCCGGTAAAAATGATACCTCACTTGTGTAGGTGGGCCAAGTGTTTGTGACAGGGAAGAGCCAAAAAGAGGTCGAAATTGAGCATGGGGACCAAAGTTGGTCCAAAAGGGCAGTTTGAAAAAATAAATTTTTAGGCTGACAAGTGCAGCAGAAATTTTATCGGTATAGATGAGACAATGCTGGGTGGTAGGAATTTTGTGGATTACTGCACATTCCGGAAGGTTCCATCACAAAAATGTGGGAAAAATGTGTGATTTCCAGCAAAGTTGCAGGTTTGCAGGGCATTGTGGGTAAGGAAATGGTGCGGGGTGCATGTGAAGCAAACCACCCTGGAATCAACTAGATGTTTAGGGGCATATTTATACTCCATATTTATACTTTGGCGTTAGACGCGTCTAGCGCCAAAGTTCATGGAGTTAGCGTCATTTTTTTGCGTGAACACCTTCCTTGCGTTAATGAGATGCAAGGTAGGCGTTCCCGTCTTAAAAAATGACTCCCAGGCATGTGCGTGGTATTTATACTCCCGGGCAAAAATCACGCCCGAGAGTGGGCGGGGCAAAAAACCCCGCATTTGCGCCTCTTTTTAACGCCTGGGTCAGGGCATGCGTTAAGGGACCTGTGGGCTCAGAATGAGCCCAGAGGTGCCCTCCCCTGCCCCCAGGGACACCCCCTGCCACCCTTGCCCACCCCAGGAGGACACCCAAGGATGGAGGGACCCATCCCAGGGAAGAAAAGGTAAGTTGTGGTAAGTATTTTATTTTATTTTTTTGTGGCAGAGGGGGGCCTGATTTGTGCCCCCCTACATGCCACTATGCCCAATGACCATGCCCAGGGGACACAAGTCCCCTGGGCATGGCCATTGGGCAAGGGGGCATGACTCCTGTCTTTGCTAAGACAGGAGTCATGTGAATGGCGTCTGGGCGCCCCAAAAAAATTGCGCAAATCGGGTTAAGACGATTTTTTTGCCTCAGCCGGACTTGCCCCATTTTGGGACGCCCAAACGCCATTTTTCCCTACTCCGGCGCTGCCTGGTGTACGTCGTTTTTTTTCACGCACACCTGGCAGCGCCGGTCGGCTAACGCCGGCTAACGCCATTCAATAAATACGGCGCACGCATGGTGCTTCAGAATGGCGTTAGCAGGCGCTAATTTTTTTGGCGCAAAACTGCGTTAGCGCAGTTTTGCGTCAAAAAGTATAAATATGGCCCGAAGTCTTCAGATGTGTCTAGGTCTTGTGGATTTTTCTACACGGCAGTGTCCCAAAGTAAAAAAAGTGCAGCCCTCAACATTCCAAATGGGATGATTTTGAGAGTTACCAAGCTCTCATGGCCCAAATGTAAAACAAAAAACTAAAATAATCAAATGTCCTCTTCCTTGCCATGGGATAAGATGTTTTAGTGTGCGGGGGTGAGCTGAAAGACTGTTAGCCCCTTCAGTTCGGGTGGGAGCATAACCAGGCCCATACTGGTTGGTAGCCACCACCCCACTATTTTCTTTTCTTTTTTTTTATTGCCTGACATCTAGTAGACTTTCTGTCCCACCCGGGTGTGGATTGGGGTAATTGCCCAATCTGCCCACTGGTGGGCAGAACAACTTTGGTCCCATTTATTTGGGGTGGGGGTATGGCCATAGTAATATATAATAATACATAATAATATTAGGCCTATCTGCCTCCGGGGGGGGCAGAAGTGGCCTAGAAATAATTTCCCCCCCGAGGAGCAGCCCTTGCCCAAGGGGCTGCTCCCCTTACTTCAAATAGCCCACAAAAACATATAGTGGTTTTCGCCCCCCCTGGGGGCAGATCGCAAGGCTGATCTGCCCCCAGGGGGGGCAGAAATGCCAAGAAATAAATTGCCCCGAGGAGCAGCCCTTGCCCAATTGGCTGCACCCCTTATTTGAAATAAAAAAATAAAAAAACCTGGTGTCTAGTGGCATTTCTGCTGCCCGATCGCATCACAATCGGGCAGCAGAAATTCTCAGAGAAGCCAGAAAGGAGAGGGAAGGCCTTTCCTCTCCTTTCAGGCTTCTCTGCCCCCTCCACGTGATCGGAGGAGAAATGCTTTGCATTTCTCTTCTGATGCGTTAGGGCAGCAGAAATGCTCAGAGAAGCCTGAAAGGAGAGGGAAGGCCTTTCCTCTCCTTTCAGGCTTCTCTGCCCCCTCCATGTGATCGGAGGAGAAATGCTTTGCATTTCTCCTCCAATCGGGCGCTGGAAGCTGAGCTTCCAGCTCCAGAGGGAAAGCCTCTGATGAGGTCAGCGCGCAAAAGCGTGCTGATGTCATCATACGCCACAGGGGTCACGGGGGGCGGGGCTGGAAGAGGAAGTGATTCCCCTTCCATCCCTGCCCAGAAGAGGCATGTGCCTGGCCATGGGGGGAGCGCCAGCACTTCCCCCGGGGGCCCATAGCAGGACGAGGTGATCTCGTCCAAGGCACCGGGGAACCAGCGCCTTGGACGAGATCACCTCGTCCTAGGCACAGTACGGATTAACTGAAATGCTCATTGGTTGTTTGTGGAGTACTGTTAGACCTGAAATCCTTAGGGTGGTCACCCCTAACTTTTTGCCTGCCTCCCTCCACTTTTTGGACACTGTTTTTGCTGGCTTTTAGACTCTGCACACTTTACCACTGCTAACCAGTGCTAAAGTTCATATGCTCTCTCCCTTTAAACATGGTAACCTTGGATCATACCTGATTGGACTATTTAATTTACTTATAAGTCCCTAGTAATGTGCGCTATAGGTGCCTAGGGCCTGTAGATTAAATGCTACTAGTGGGCCTGCAGCACTGGTTGTGCCACCCACTTAAGTAGCCTCTTAACCTTGTCTCAGGCCTGCCACTGCAAGGCCGTTGTGTGCAGTTTCACTGTCACCTCGACTTGGCATTTAAAAGTACTTGCCAAGCCTAAACCTCCCCTTTCTCCACATATAAGTCTAATGTGTGCCCTAGGTAACCCCTAGAGCAGGGTGGTGTGTGGGTGAAAGGCAGGACATGTACCTGTGTAGTTTACATGTCTTGGTAGTGTAAAACTCCTAAAATTCATTTTTACACTACTGTGAGGCCTGCTCCCTTCATAGGCTAACATTGCGGCTGCCCTCATACAGTATTGAAGTGGTAGCTGCTGATCTGAAAGGATAGGAAGGTCATATTTAGTATGGCCAGAATGGTAATACCAAATCCTGCTGACTGATGAAGTCGGATTTAATATTACTATTCTTTAAATGCCACTTTTAGAAAGTGAGCATTTCTTTGCACTTAAATCTTTCTGTGCCTTACAATCCACGTCTGGCTGGGCTTAGCTGACAGCTCCTTGGGCATTCACTCAGACACACCCCAAACACAGGGTACTCAGCCTCACTTGCATACATCTGCATTTTGAATGGGTCTTCCTGGGCTGGGAGGGTCGAGGGACTGCTTTCACACAAAGGATTGCCACACCCCCTATTGGGACCCTGGCAGACAGGATTGAACTGAAAGGGGACCTGGTGCACTTCTTAGCCACTCTTTGAAATCTCCCCCACTTCAAAGGCACATTTGGGTATAAAACAAGGCCTCTGCCCTACCTCATCAGACACTTGCTGGAGAAGAAACCTGAACCACAACCTGCATCCTGCCAAGAAGAACTGCCTGGCTGCCTAAAGGACTCACCTGACTGCTTTCTACAAAGGACTGCTGCCTTGCTGTTGCCCTGCTGCCTTGCTGAACTCTTGTCTGGCTGTAAAAGTGCTCTCCGAGGGCTTGGATAGAGCTTGCCTCCTGTTCCCTGAAGTCTCAGGACCAAAAAGACTTCTCTTTTTCATTTGGACTCTTCGTGCGCCGAAAATGTTGATGTACAGCTTGCTCTGCAGTGAGAAAATCGCCGCACACCGACGCTGATCAACGCTACACCTTTGGGGTGACCGGAACTTCGACTCATGGCCTCGCAAGGACAACGCCGCCCGATTTCCAGAGGGGAAATCGACGTGACGCCTGCCGTGAGAACGAGAATTCCACGCACAGCCTCCCGGAACGACGCGCAGCCGGAAAACAAGCCGAAGAATCCACGCACAGACCCCGGGACATCTGGTAATCCCGCGACCCACAGAAAGAGACTGTCCGCGCACCGGAAAACAACGCACGACTTCCCCGCGTGAAAAATAACGACGCAAGTCCGTCTGTGCAGGGAAGAATTCGACACACACACCATTTTTCCACGTATCTCTTCTTCTGCGCCCCTTTGCAGAGATTTTGTATTTTAAACCAGGTACTTTGTGCTTGAAAGAGACTTTGTTTGCTTTTTAAAGACTTAAGACACATTGGGGGTCATTCTGACCCCCGCGGGCGGCGGATGCCGCCGGCCTGGCGGGAACCGCCAGAAGACCGTACCGCGGTCAAAAGACCGCAGCGGTCATTCTGAGTTTCCCGCTGGGCTGGCGGGCGACCGCCAGAAGGCCGCCCGCCCAGCGGGAAACCCCCTTCCACGAGGATGCCGGCTCCGAATGGAGCCGGCGGAGTGGAAGGGGTGCAACGGGTGCAGTTGCACCCATCGCGATTTTCAGTGTCTGCCGCGCAGACACTGAAAATCTATGTGGGGCCCTGTTAGGGGGCCCCTGCACTGCCCCTGCCAGTGGCATGGGCACTGCAGGGGCCCCCAGGGTTCCCACGACACCCGTTCCCGCCAGCCAGGTTCTGGCGGTGAAAACCGCCAGAACCAGGCTGGCGGGAAGGGGGTCGGAATCCCCATGGCGGCGCTGCTTGCAGCGCCGCCGTGGAGGATTCCCTGGGGCAGCGGGAAGCCGGCGGGAAACTGCCGGCTTCCCTTTTCTGACCGCGGCTTTACCGCCGCGGTCAGAATGCCCCCGGAAGCACCGCCAGCATGTTGGCGGTGCTTCCGGGGTCGTTGGCCCTTGCGGTCCATGACCGCCAGGGTCAGAATGACCCCCTTTATATCACTTTTCAGTGATATCTCTACAATTTCACTTTGCATCTTTATTCGTTTTGACCTACAATTATCCTGATAAATATATATTTTTCTAAACACTGTGTGGTGTATTTCTGTTGTGCTATATTGTGTTATTGTATGATTTATTGCACAAATACTTTACACATTGACTTCTAAGTTAAGCCTGACTGCTCGTGACAAGCTACCAGAGGGTGGGCACAGGATAATTTTGGATTGTGTGTGACTTACCCTGACTAGAGTGAGGGTTCTTGTTTGGACAGAGGGTAACCTGACTGCCAACCAAAAAAAAACATTTATAACAAGTACTCTATGCTGAGAGTTGATTTTTACAAGTGTCATCAAATTACTCACAGTGGAGCCAACCTTTAGCACTCTGTGTATCATGTCATGTTTTATGTTCTTAATGATTTTTTTGTCTTTGCTTAAGTGAATTACAGATATAAATCAATGGTATGTAGTAGAACATTTGTTCTTGGGACCAAACAACAACTATGGCATTAATGTGGTATTTTGTAAATGTGGCTTAAAGGTGGGGCATAATTTAAATGCCCTATCCATTTGCAAAATGGGTGGTTGAGTCAATGCTAATAAATTGATAGTAGTACTGAAAAGTTTAGTCATAATTTTTTCTTATCAGAGAAGATTAATTTTTCCTTGGTCGGTGTCACAGAAAATGGAGGAATATATGTGTCAGCAAATGTTTTAGGTGCTGCTCTGTATGGTTTCTTTGCTCTCCTTTTTCTCTTTGATGTTTTATCCAGGTTTGCAATGATGGCAACAGTCCAGCCACCTGAAGTGGGCTTCTGGGATCTTACTCCTTTTTGTGCCAGTAGGCGATATATATAGCTGGTAGATGCTGGTTTTAAGTCCTATACAGTGTTTTTTCAATTTAAATGTCAGTTCATGAAAGTGGATGATTGTGGTCTCATACATTCTTTAAGTTGCCTTTTATTGTAGTGTCAAAACCATAGCACCCATTGGAGTAGTATTTAGGCTGTTCCAATCAGTGTGCCATTTATAATGCATGGATAGATTTCCATTTTAGTGATAACGTGCAGCCTGTTTAAGTTGACACTTTGGGATCTGTTAATAAGACAAATGAATTATGTTAATTAGATTCAAACAGTTGATTGTCATAGTTCAAATGTTTTGGCGATGTAACACCTACTTTAGTTTAAATTGTTTCTTAAAACATACATTTCAAAAGTTATGTTCCTTGTCTTTTTAAGTTGTGAAACTTAAACCTTTGAATTGTTTTAACTAATTGTTTGGTGTTATGTAGGCAGTTTGAAGGTTGTATGTACCACTTTTGGGACTATGAATGTTTAATGTATATATACATTATAGTTTCCAATATGAAAACATAGCACTCACAAATGAGGCATTGTTCAATTCTTTATGATGCAATTGGCAAATATATGGATTGAAGTGCAAAAACTGCTGATGCCTTTTGACTGTCATAGGTTTTGGTCATAGCAGTACTATTAGTCTTTTTGCAGTTTCTTATATTATTTCACATTATCTTTAATTTCCAATTGCATTGTGGAAAATATAGTTCATATTACTTACAGATATTTTGTTTTCTGATTAAGGTGCAATTAAATGTGTAAGAAATGAAAAAATAAGATAGATTGCCATTGTCCATCACAGTTGTCTCCCCAGAACAGGTTTGCAAAATGTTTCTCATTCATTGTTATAGTTAATCTATCTCTGAGTTAAACCCTTACATTGATATAGTCTGTCACTGTGTGTTGCTACAATTTGCAGTAGACAAATTATCAGTTTATATGTTCTTTAACAAATTTCATAGAGGAGCTACAAATGCAGATATCTCTTCACCTCTGTTCAACTTTTGTTCACAATCTTATATTTTGAATCTATTTTTTTCATACTTTCTGTTCCTTTTTCATTTATATCATAATGATATATTTCAAACTCACCAAAACGTAATTTTATTACTTATTGTAGTGTTCAGTCACTAACGTATGTCACATCCTCAATGATTATAGCTTGAATATGGTCCAAAATTATCTTTCGAAGTTGAGAGATAGTATTGGCAGCATACTTAAGGCTGCATGTACATTCCAGTCTGTACACCAGAAACTGAGAATTGTATGTGATTTTGTTTGTTAATGTTCAATACCCCACTGCAATTGTCTCTAACAGTGGTCTTGTTAGTTCTAATTTTACATTTGAAAAATTCCTTTTGTTGTTACTCTTATCAATTTTCATTTTTAATACTTTCAAAGTGACCTCCTAGCCTCATATTCTGTAAAAGTAGCACTTTTCTGATGTCACCATGGGATGAGACATATCTTAATACTTCCAGATGAAATGCCAATACTTTCGGAAAGCATCAATAATTTATTTGTTCTCTTTGAAGTATAATAGAATAACCCAAGTATGTGTCAGAGAAGGTCCAAATTATGGATCAGGGTTGACTAAATTATGCAACAAGAAAAAGCAAATGATGCAGCTTAATGCAGCACATTTTGTATACCATTACTTGATTATTTTAAAATTTTTACTCCTGGGAACACTGTTCAGGAAAATATTTAAACAATATTAGTCCCAATTTAGTATTAGAGTATAGCAATCAACAAATGGAAAGAAGTCCAATCAACCTTTGCTGATAGCCTTCCAAGGCTTATGAATGGGCACTGGCACATTTTTGTCAACTTTAGCTGCGTTTGAGCTAGACAGACTTTGTTTGTTAATCTTTTGATTATGCAGCAGAAGGTGGACTATGTGGCAAATCCATAACTATATGAAAAACACTGCGGTAACAGAATTATATAACTCCAGAGGCCCTAGATTAAATCAATCTTAGTTTGTTCTTTTAGGCTACCTCCTGTATCTCTTTTTCCTTTTAATGTTTTTGATGTTTCTATTCTCTATATTTCTGGCTGCCTTTTCTAACCTATTAATGTGCTTATTGTATCTGTTTCTTAGGCATATTTGTTTCCTCCCCTTATTTTGTTGGAGGGCTGTAGTTTTCAAATAGCTACACCTCAGTCACAAAAAGTCTGTTCATGGGTTTCTCTTCTTTAAACTTGTTTTTAAAAAGCTATTACCATGTAAAATGCTGTTTATTTTAGCTTCTTTGTGATAGAGTGTTATTTCAAATGTTTCTATCTTTAATGTAGAATATTAGATCTAACAAACATAATTTTGCTGCATTGATCGTGAACATGAATTTTAGTCCTAAGTCATTGTTGTTAAGTTTCTCAAAATAGTTCTCAAATATGCCTTGAGTCCCTCTCCAGTCTAAAAATAAATCATTTATATACCATACCAAGTTTCTATCTTTATCAGATATTTTTTATTTTCCTCTGTCCAGAAAATCTCCTTTTCCCACCAGCCGATGATCTCATTAGTATATCTTTGGATAAAGGAGATGCCCATTCAAGTTCCCCATTCTTTTTAGTTGATTTCATAATTAATTGTAAAGACATTTTTATTCAGGCAACTTTCAGCCATTTATGTTACAGTTCTCCAATATGTTGTTGTTTTAAAAAGTACACAAATGCCTTTAGCACAATATCATGCCTTACAGCACTCGATAGAGACACTGTGCCAATGGTAACCAAATGATTTTGGCTCACATTTTCTAATATTGAAAATAAGTAGTATTCCACACTTTGTGGTGTTTTTTTTTCAAATTGTGACATATGTGTGGATACAAGTGGATACAAAAGGTCTTCCAGGGGGATACTTTGTGGATTATCAGGACCTATATAGTTAGTATAATAGGACTATTGATTGGCCGTAGTAAATTTATATTTATCCCTTATCTAAAAGTGTTTCATTTAACCAAGTTTCCAGAATCTCATTATACAAACCTTTCATTTCATTAGTAAGATTTTTTCAAATTTTCCAATAAACATTTGTTAGTTTGATTGCTGTTATTTAATGATGTTTTCACCCTTACCAGCAGACTTTATGATTATAGTTGTATCATTCTTTATTATATTTACTACCTTTCTTTCTCCTACTGGAGGTTTTGCTCTCTGCCATGATTTCATGCATTGTTTATTTTTGTATCATTTTTATGACTACATTTTGAAATATATAACATTTACTTCCTGTTGGTAAGACAGAATGGAACTTTTACCTGCCAAGCAATTTTGAATGTTCATGCATCTTGGTGTGAATTTTCCATTCTTCTATTAATTGGCTGATTCTTTTTCTTTCATGTGTTGTAATTCATCCAAAATTGTCAAGTCTGAAATGTTTTATTTTTTTAAGTCATACTGGCTTCAATCAATCAATAAATCAATCAATTAGCATTCCAGTTGTTTTTTTTTGTTCTTGTAATGTTCCTTCATATTTGTATGTGTCAGTTATAGGCTCCGTATTGTCATAGTGATCTTCAGAGCAAAACGATAGTTCTGTCTTAAGAAGTTCTATTGCACCATTTGTTAATTTGTGATGTGATCAATTTATCACCAGATCTGGGATATTATCAACAAATTTCATTTTTTTCATTGGTTGGCATACAGTAACTACTACTGCCTTTGTACATTCACTATGTCTTGATATCCTCTTTCTTATGGTCTGTGTCAAGTAATTTATTGCCTCAGTTTTAACTTAGTTTCTTTGTCTATGTACAGTAATTTCATTTAATGAAAAAATGAGATATAACCACTTTCCCTTACATAATTTGAAATACTTTCACCCACACTTAGTTCTACTTCTGATTCACTTGTTTCTTCAAAGAACAGTATTGCAATCACTGAATTTTTCAACATGTGTTCTTTCTTCACACATCAAAATTGCTAATAAAAATAAAAATGGTTCTTTCTTGATAATCCATTTCATCCTTCAACTATGTCCGCTGTTTTCATTGCTTAATTTATTTGTCATGTCTGTCCAATTTTATTTGTATTTCTGTTTCATAATTTGCAATCACATGTTTGCTATCCTATTTTGACAGTTCATTCTCTGCTTCTGTAATCAACACTATAATGTGATCATAATCCTTCTTAGTGTGTTTCACCAATATTTTGAAGACTCCTCATTAGTCTTTTCTCATTCTTGTGATACCTCTAGGTAATCTTGGGAGGTGGGTCCCTAAGGGTAGTTGGCACAGGGCCAGGCCAGAGATCTGATCCTCTGGCCAGCCCCATGTTGTTCATAGCCAAAGGCTTTGCACAGTGGGTGTTGTGTACCTGTAGGTGTTGGGTAGAGTGCCTTGACAGAGATCATGTTCTATGGGCAACCCCATCGAAGTATGCTGTGAGGCTGGGCACCCATGGAGTTTGTACACAGTGCCTGGCCACTGTCCAGGCTTTTCTTCCAAACCTACACTGCAATAGGCAAAAGGATATGTGCAGTGAGGGATTGGCTGCTCCTTCAACTGTGGTAGAAGCACATTCTGTGAACATGTAATGCATGCTGCCACCATGTGATGGCAACCAGCTGTCATTCATTTTAGTTTTTATTTAAAACAAAAACAGTAACTGCCATTTTGTGATACTTTTTATTTTTTTCTGTTCCTGGTAATCATGGCTTACATTAAAATCACACTCAAGAAAAACACATTGGAAAAACACCTTGAGAGGACTAAATTCCCATCAATCTATATAGAACTATAACTCCATAGCATAGGAGTTATCAACTAAAGGTTTGTAACTATGAAGCCAGCTGAGGCATTGCCAATAGAAACCAAGAGGTACCCCGCAGGCAAATGATGTAGGTAAGCAAATCATGGTTTTGGCATAGCAGGAGATCCATACATTGACAGCTAATGTCCCTTTATTGTCAATTGATAAATGAACCACTAAATTTTGGAATTCTTCAAACCAGATATTAATAAAAGCTTGTCATTCAAAAATAGCAGTCTCATATTCTTTGCCTACTGTGTTAATTGTCTGCATGTTCCTTCTGTGTTAACCCCTTGAACATTTCTCTTTAGCAGACGTTCACATATTTATTACTACAGTATAAAGGGAAAATACAACTTCATTACCACAAGAGAGAAATTGCCATGAGAAAAACCCAGCTTACTATTGCATATACTTCAAGTCAGATTTAACTTTTTGTTTGTTTGTATGTGTTACAATGATCACAATGTCAACATTGATGAAATTTGAGATGTCATCAGTGATGTCATCAATGACATTTAACATATCATGAGTGTCAGGTTTTGGGAATCTTCCCTTTTCTAACACTCTACATAACTGGTCAGCCCAAAACTTTCCAGGAAGAAGTAGGCAGCCAAGCCCCCTGCATCCTAGCATGTGAAATTTGGCCATGTGTGGTGGGGCACCGCACAAGGCCTGGCCTCCTGCCACACCCAGCACACAACACTCTATAGGTGGCCAACACCGGCCACTTTCTCCTTTTTCATGAAGGTTGGCTGCACTTCAAATTTTAACTGACAGAATTTTATATACCATATAGGGTGTGTACATGTTTTGCCTTTTTAATTTATATAAAACTGCTTAACAATTCTATAAACTAATGCCTAACTTAATGACAGTACTACAAGAAGTGATAGTGGCAAAAGTAGTAAATCTTTTTGTATCATTTGGGCTTTTTATATCATGTAACCGTAATCAATATTCAATCAGATGCATTGCCTCATAGAAGTAATACATCCAGCTAGATATCTTTTAAAGCAGCAGCATAGGATACACAGACTATGCCAAATGCCACACTAAAGGAAGCAACACTAGTGTCCTCCATCAATAAATTTCATTTTTAAAATTTTCAATGCCTGGTCTAGTAGATGGGATTCAATTGTACCCCTAATCATAGAATACCAAAGAATCTTGTACATATGAAGACTTAGGGCCTCATTAGGAGGCTGGCGTTATTCAGACTCACAGGCTCATGGTGGCAGTCAGACCACCAAATAACAACTCTGCTGGAGGGACCATCAGGAGACTGCCGCCACTGCCAGGAACATGCTTCCTGGTGGTGTGTGGGTGGGCAGACTCATGGTCAGCCACGGTGGTGCTGAGTTCAGCACCGACATGCTGATCAGAAGTCCAGTTTCCACCAGCCTTTTCATGGTGGGAACCCTACTATGAAAAAAGGCAGGCGGAAATCCTGTGCTGGGAGCCACAGGAGGGGCCCTTGTACAGCACAAGGGCATGTCGTGGACAGTGCAGAGGCCCCCTTATCCTTAGAATTAACCCTGTCATGCTTCGGCAAATAGTGTGTTTCCACGAGTGCTGGAAGCACCCTCTATACGACAGCATTGGCCTCAGCTCCATGAGGAGTTGAGGCCGATGTTGCCGCATGGTTTCCACTGGGCTAATTGGCGGAAACCTCTGATTTCAGAGGCTTCTGCCAGTCAGCCCAGTGGAAACATTGTAATTGGCCTGGGGGAGAGACTGCCTGCTGTGTGGCAGTCTTTTCTCCATGGGGCTGGCCAACCTCATAATGAGGCCCTTAGTTTATAGCATTCTGCTTTAGTTATCATGGAGAAGACCTGCCATTTGAGGTCAATAAAAGTAAAACACATGCCACCATGTGAGCACTTTAATTACCCATCATGAGCTTCATCAGTATTTGACAAAAAGGTGAGTCCAGTCTTGTCTGCTCTTTGTCCTTTCCTCTTGAATACAGTTCCATTATAATATTTGATATGTTTGAAGATGTGTCTCCTAAACAATTGATTATGTCTGTCCTGGTATGCAGCTGATAGTATGTAGAACTAGGAAGGATAGTGTGTAGGACTAGGAAAGTAATGGCAATGTGTGCATCCTCTCTGAATAGCCACGGTGGTGCCACATTACAACCCTGGCAGTCGGACTGCCAGACAACTGCCAGCTCTGCTAAGATCTTGGATTGCAGTGATCTGAAGGTAGCAGAGATCCTAATCCACAAGGAAGCGCTGCAAGCATCGCTGCCCTGGGGATTATGACCTTGTTCTCCACCAGTCTTTTCATGACAGTAACACCACCATGAAAACACTGGCAGAGAACAGGTGCAGGGAGCCGCAGGGGGGCCCCGGCACTGCCCATGTACTTGGCAAGGGCAGTGCAGGGCCCCCTCTGCCAAGTACTGTCACCGTTTTCACTGCCTGCTTCACAAACAGTGAACATTGGAAGGGTGCTGGTAGACTTTGCAGGCTACAGTATTGCCCCTGGCTCGATTAGGAGCTGCAGACTATGCTGTAGCTTGTTTCCCACTAGGCCAGTGGGTGGAAACTTAGATTCCTGCCCACCAACCTAGCCGAAATCCCATAATAACTCTGGTAGGGATGTCACTGCATAGAAAGCAGCCACCCTATCAGGAGTTTGGCGGACAGAGTTTTCCTTCCACCAAACTCGTAATTACTCTATAATATGAAGTTAGTTATTCGTAGTAGTAGCATTATCAGTATCTAAACCTGTAGTAATAGTGCAATCAATATAGACAACTAATAGAAACACTGATAGTAAGGAGAAAATTAGAACTGGTGTCTGTTGTTGTAATACTCCTATAGTAGTATTGCACAAAAAAGCAAAAATACTCATGGGTACAATTGGAGCAGAAAGGTACTAGTAGTATAAACAGTAGCAGTAGAATTAACAGTTGTGAAGGCAGTAATAATATTTACATAGGCACTAACAGTAACACTAGTAGTGGCAGTAGAAGTTGTGAGTTATATGAGTAGAAGTAATATTAGCAGTACTAGCATTGTTAGTAGAATAGTTTCAGAAGAAGGATTATGTGTATTATTAGTAGCATCCTTTGTGGTGGTTCTATTGAAGTAGTATCAATGACACACAAATAGATTGTATATCTAACAATGATAGCAAGACTAAGCATAGTGACTATAGAAAAAATGGTAATAGTAGTAGACTTTGTTGTTAGCTAAGAAATGGGAAGGGAGTTCAATAGTAGTGGAATTAAACAGATCACAGGGTTAATATCTCAATGAGGAGTAGGATTGTAAGGTAAAAGAGTCAATATTGTGGAAACAGGATCACCTGATGTTTGAACTTAAAGGTGGACATTTAAAGAAAATAGTGGACCATGATATAGCAAGAATCATCCATTCACCTTCAATGTACAATAAGTCAGTGGAGAGCTCTCTGTGTTTTCTAATATCTGTTCATCTTTCTCTGTGAACCTCTATAAAATTTAAACTAAGTACAAAAATGTAAAAAAATAGGTTGGAGGGGAAGAATTGTTTTTGATTGGAAATCCATGAGGAACAGATAATACTCCTAGAATGTAACAACATAAGGCCCAGATTTACTATCCTTTTTCAATGGAATGTTGTGTGACACATTACAGTGCTGTGTTAAGTGAAGGACAGATAATTATGAAGCACCTGATTTATCTATAGTTGCTCTCCACTGACTGTGAAGGTTAATAGGTAGGGATTTGCATGGCAACCCTGGGGTAGTTGGTGTTTTGGACAAAATGGTGATTTAAAGGCAAGAGACAGAAGTATTGGAAATTAAATATTGTGACGCACAAATATCATGATGCACAAATATTCTGGATTAGAATATCATTTTTTGAGGTAAGCAATATAGTTGTAATAAATAACATGGAGGTATTCTCGAGCTGACCCCTGCAGTTGTAGCTCCAGCAGGGACCTTGGGTGTTACTACTGAGCCAGCACAGGCAGCAACGCAGGCATTTGTTCTATTGGAGCCCATAGTTACAGTTGCAGCACCTCCCTCTAGGCTTAGAGAACATCAACTGCAGTCAATGAAAGGGAAAAGAAAACAACCAAAGATCGTCAGAATGCAGAAACACAAGAGGATTGGTATTAACCAGTCTGCAATCCAGCTCACTAGTCAGTTAATTAGTAAGAAGGGATGCCAGTAAAAGAAACAGGGCAGGTGCTTGACTCGGCTTCCAATCAATGTGTGTTGATTGAACAGCTGGAAACTTTGATATATACTGCTCTGGATCTATAGCTTGAACCCATACTTGAGTGTCTTGACTTAATAGAACTTGAGCTAAAACAGATTACAATGGCCATACCAGTGGAACACATTTCCCAAGCTCTGCAAAACTGACTGGCTATATGTGTTTGGAACACCATACAGTCTCTGAGGAGCAGGCAGTCTGTTCAACTACAGCTGCTGTCGGTCCATCTGGGCATCCCACACTGTGCACGGAGAATAGGTCCCTTGCTGATAAAGGGCCAAATAAGGGCATTTTTCATCAACCATTAATTGACTGCCCCATAGTAGCCAGAGGCAAGGCGGACTCTGGGTCTTCCTCATGAAGCCCTGGATCTTCTGATGTCAGAAATTACTCCATATATAATTGTTCTCGAGAATGTGCCACGATTAACCACAGCGAAGCATGAGTCTCATGACTCATTATTAAACAAAGTCGCTCATTGGTTACGGCAACACTTTGGTTGTACATATGATCTTAAAGTGGCAATTATTGCTACTCGGAGGGTCTCATGGGTGGGTCCATCACCAAAATCTTCATAGGGTGACTGTGTAATTGTGAACTTTAAAGCTACATCTTTTTTGCTACATCTACTCAGATAAAAAGGTCATGGAAATGAGGGCATTAGAGCACTTCCCTTGGGGTTCTTTTTACTCCCCCAGCAGTGACAGGCACAATCACTACCGCACAGTCTGACACACAGAGTCTACATCAAGTCTGGTGTACTTATAACACTATGATATTACTACCTGTAACTGATTTTCTGTCCTTGCCACCATAGTTCAGCAGGGTTGACTACCACTGTTGAAACAACAGCCAGCTACTGGAAGTATTACTTTTTTCATGTTGCTGAACTCAGGCTGAATCCGGTTGTCTCCACTACTGGGGCATCTTGCCATTTTGTAAACGCAGAGCAAGTTAAATCTCCCCTTAATGGAACGGCTAAATTTAGGACAGATCTTCACTTACTCTCTCTGAATATGGCAGGGGTGAACTCAAAGTTGATCAATGAGGTTTGTATTTCCCTTAAAGGAAAGTATGTTTGCTTGTTTCAAGAAACCTGTGCTGTGAATAAGGTTTTTGTAAATGGATTCACCACCTACAACATAGAGGTCACTCCACCTAAGAAAATGGAGCGGGCAATGGGGGGGGGTATTATGATCTTGGTTAGCAATAATATTGCTTATGTGAAGGAACCACTCAAGATAGATTTGCCTGATTTAATGGGCATTAAATTGATGTTCCCCAGAGGCTTGGCACTGACCATATTGAATGTATAGGCCTGTTAGACAGTTTTCGTGGAGACTCACAAACAGGACTCCAGAATAATAGTGGCTCGAGATTTTAATACCTTGTTTGAACCTTGTAATGCCCTTAAACTGGTGACCAAGGAAGAGGGTGAGTAATGGAATGTCCCACATTTGGTGTATGTGCCCCATTCTTCACTCTGGAGAAAACTCTGGCAGCAATTGACAGCTTAAAACCCCTAAAAGCACTAGGCCTGGACTGTATTCCTGGGGATTTATTCAAAACGGAACTCCGACTATGGGCCTGGACCATAAATACCCTATCAAATGTAATTGCTAAAGGGGGCAAGATGCCGGTCACTTGAAAAGGGGCTAAAATGATTCCAGTATTCAGAAAAGGAGATGCCAGTAATCCTGCTATTTATCGTCCCATTAGTTTACTGGATAATCTCCTAAATGTCTTTGTGAGACAAGTGCTTGACAAATTACTGATGTGAGCTGCTACAGAAGAAGTATTCTCGTCCCTGTAGGCAGGCTTCCGACCTAATATTGGTACTACTGACCAGGCATTTAGGTTTTATGTTTTGTGCTGGAAACTTGTCCTCCTATGACAGCAGAAGATATATGTAGCTTTTTATCTCTTGTAGATATTTTGATTAGATTGCACATTGAGAACTATGGTCAGGTACGTGGGGGGGTATGGAGAACTGACAGCCAGAATTCCTAATGGCATTGTTGTGCACCAGGGCTGTGTGCTGCCCGCCACGCTCTTCTCTCTTTATATGAATTATGTTGTTGAATGACTTAAGCGGTGCGTCAACAACTCCCCCACTATAAATGGACGGAGAATTCCAATCCTCCTATTCGATGAGGACTCGTTTCTAATCTCTAAATCCACAATGGGGGCTACAGAATCTTAAGGCTAGTATTATTAGCTTTCACACTTAATCTAGGCACTTTATATAAACATGTTGGATCATACAGGCTATTCTGGTGGGAAGGAGTATCCCTTGTTTGGTCCCATAGATGAATGATAGTTTCCCCCTTATTTTACATACTGTATTTTACCCAGCTCACTGATTATAGGGGCAACCATGGTAGAATTGAGTGTCCTTTGCTTGGACCCCGGCCAGATGTTTGTCTCTTTCTTATATATTGTACTTTTAATTAGCGACTATTTATACATGTTCACTGCTTTTACTGAAGTTGTAATGGGAGTTGTAATACTGCTCTTAAACTTTTATGTTCTTTTATGGCCAAATGTGGCGAAATAAAGAATAAGGATGAGAAATAACATTGATGGTTTTAACAGTCTGTTCACTAATATTGTGGTTAAAAATATTGTTTTTTAATTATGCTATGTGTTTCAGATGATATATTAATTTTGTGTGTTGATATTGTTTACATAGATGTCAGTAATTTGTTTTGAAATATAGCATGTCTTTTCAGTGATTTAGAGTTTCTAAACAATTTTCAATAGTAATATATAGAGTTGTAGGATCTTATTGGGTTTGTAGGAAGATAGGACAGTAAGATAATTAAGCAATTCAGAATTAAGAATTATTTAATATATTTTCTTCAATTTCATAATCAATATTTAGTATGTAATTTATATAATACTGATATAGGGTGGGCAGTTAATCAATTAACAGTTGATTATTATTTTTTAATTCATTATTTGATTCATTTTTAATTATGTAAAAATAGCATACTGATTTATCTTACACATATTTTCATTGGACAATATTTGGTGTATAGAGGTATAGAGTGGGAAGTTATTTATGCAATACTTTATTAACTACTAATTATCATTTGTTTAGTTGAGGGATGCAAGGTTTTAGGGGATTCAGTGTTGGAAATGAATTAAGTAATAATTATTTACCTATTACATATTATTTGTAAATAAATTATTGAATTGAATTTCAAATATGTATATTGTTGAATAATTTTTATTTTATTTTAGTTTTCATATGGTAGGTTTGTAGGGGTATAGGATGGGAAGTTAATTAAGCAATAATTAATTCATAATGATTCATGAACTGCTAATTAGTTATGACATTTAGTGTAAATATGTACGTTATGTAATAACTATTTTTATTAATTTATAATTAATTTCTTATGAATAGTAATTAAGGGCCTCATTATGAGTGTGGCAGTCTGAGGACCGCCACCCTCCCGTTGGCGGTCTGATCGCCTCACTCCAGGCGGTCCGACCACCCAATTAAAACATTCGCAGGTGGACCCACCTAATGACCGCTGTCATTGTCAAGATCACAGATCCCAATGGGGTGATGGCGATCTGGCTTGTGACCAGCCATAGCAGCGCTGAACACAGCGCTGCCTGGCTCCCTGAAACCCCATTTTCCGCCAACGTTTTCATGGCGGAGACTGAATGCCAAGTTAGAGGGCCATAGGTCGGCCCCTGAACTGCCTATTCCTACTGCCTGGGCATTGCAGGGGTCCCACTGCCCAGCACCATTGGAATGTGCACTGTCTGCTTTGCAGACAGTGCTCATTCACTGGTATGCTAGTAGGCCCCCTCTGTGCTACAGTATAGGACACGGCTCTGAGCCGAATCCTATATCATAACACTGCTCCCCCCAGACTGACTAGCAGGAATGCTTTATTATAATGCTCCTGCTGTCAGCCTGGCAGGGACATTGTAATAGGGTAGGGGGGCACCACCGGAATGATAGAAGTGTCCTCGCCGGGGCATGGGGGGGGTTGGTTGGTCCAACCTCCAATGTCGTATTCATTCCCTAAGTAGAATGAGTAATTGTTTTAGTTTTTCTTAATGCATATTTTTTAAGTTTATTTTTTTTTATTAAGAGTTTAATATTTTTGGGCATTCAACAGGTTACACATATATGTAATGTGTTTGAAGTGAAGTTTTTTCCCTTCTCTTGCTTAGGCTGCACTAGGAATAGTACAATTAACCTGTTTGCAGTTCAACACTTTCCCTACTTTTGTGCTGCTGGAGTAGGAATCATACATTTCCCCCTCTAAAATCCAGGGCTTTTCTTACCTTTGCAGAAACTGGAATAAGAATAGAAAATTTGACCACTCCAAGTCCAACACTTTCCCTACTATTGCGCTGTTTAGCGGAAGAATAGTAAATTCCACTCCTCTGAAATCCTACACTTTCACTACAGTTCCAAAGACTAAAGTGGGAAGTCAAGTAAGATTTGGGGCACAGGGTGATGAAGATACTTTATTAAATCTGTCTTGGCCCAAACTATGTGGTTTTTGTGCTGGCCCAGGCCATACCCACCCATTGTATATTTTCACAAAGTCTTGGCACAAAGAGGTGTGGGCGCATAATTAGGGTTAATTTCACCACAAAAAAGCTTTTGCTGATGTTTATGTCACATTGTGCCACATTGCACAGCTTTGAGTGCCAGAAAGCAAAGAGCAAACCTTTAGTAAATCTGTGCCATGATGGACTACTTTTCACTGAAGAGTACCAAGTCACTTTTATTATTATCAGCACAAATTTCTCCCTGTTAAGATTTGTCGGATGGAAACCATACAAATGACTTGCTCAATGACTGGGAGTAAACATTTTAATTAGCATTTATAAATGTATCACAAATATAGGCATCAAAAGCAACAAAATGGTATCACTGAAATTACTTTGTCAAGTGTTTAATGAGTTGTTGAAAACTGAGGTGCTTATTATGAGTTTGGCGGTCTTTTTCAAAGACTGATGTGTAAGTGGGTGCCGAAAGACCACCAGTGATGGCGGTCTGAAGAACGCCATATTACAAGTCACCAACACAACACTGCCAGAAAACAGCCAAAATCCGATACGGTCAGCCTGATCTATGGGGGAGAGAGGCAGTTCCACCACCAGCACCACCACGCCAACAACAGCATGCCCTCCAAATTACGACTCACAAATCAACACCACGGTCTTTGCACAATGTTAATCCATTGGCGTTCTGAACCGCACCTCCACCAGAACACAGCACCACATTGGATAATACCATTACCCCAGAACTGATGCAATTAAAAACACCAGACACACCTGATCACAGCACCATATAACACACCACCACACATACCAATAATCCTTTGCTACCTGAAAGTCTGACATAGTGAGGCAAGACCACACTGACAGAAGGCACTGCACCTAGAAATCACAACCACAATCGCACAGAACACACATCACACAACACACAACATCAAGGGCAATTCAACACGCACATCACCACTGCACACAAACAACACAAACCACACCCACACCCTAGCACACAACCTCTAACCAACAAACAGCAACCCCAGCATCCCTGAACATCACACAACCCACCACCCACAACACAACCACCATGGCACCACAAAGACACTCACATTCACAGACGAGGAGTTGAGGGTCATAGTCAATGAAATCGTTAGAGTGGAGCCACAACTGTTTGGAGCAGAGATCTAGCAGACATCCATAGCCCAGAAAATGGAGTCATGGCAGAGGATCGTCATCAGGGTGAACGCAGTGGGAAACCATCCACACACAAGGAACAACATAAGGAAGAGGTGGAACAACCTATGGGGAAAGAATGGGGCAATGGCATCACAACATGAAATCACTGTCATGAAGAATGGTGGTGGGCCCTCACCATCTCCCTTACAGTTGACATTGTGGGAGGAGAAGGTCTTGGCCATCCTACACCCAGGGGGCTGATGGAAATACCAGGAGGACTTGACTTTGGTAAGCCAACAACACTTCCCTGTCCCCATATACCCCTGCACAGCATATACCCACACCACCCTGTCACCCCCTCACACCACCCGCATGTGCACTAAATCACCATGGACCCAATAGCCTCCCTTGCATGTAACATCTCCCTACTAACACCATGCCCACCTAGTGCATGTATTTCCCCCAATGCAGCAAGTACTACAACTACCACAATGCAGCACTCCCTAACCTTGAATGACTGCAAATTCTGCTCCACATTTGAGCACCTGCACCTTTAACCATGTCAACCCCTTCACGAACAAGAAATAGAAATGCACATCAGTACATGGCAATGAAAGTACGCAAGTCCCAAACCAAATATAGAGCCAAATTGTACCATAGCAACTTTCAACTGATGCAAAAACAAGCAGTTATCAAGAAACTGTCAATGCAATTGCTGCTCTGCAATTTTGATCAATGAGAGCAAACAACCATGCGTACCACCAGTACAATACCATCATGTACCTCTCATTACTCAGGTATCCCAAGGACTGACACACAGCAAAGGATGCCAGAGACAGAAAACACATCCCTGAAAGTAGGTCAAATAGAGGAGGAATACCCTGGATGTCTGGATAGGGATGATTTACCTTGCTCACCAGGCATGACTGGTCAGTCCACCACCACCAGCCTCATCGTGCTCACAACAGATCCCCCCTCCCCTGTGGCATGCATTTCACAGCAGACCCCACCGTCCCAAAACATGTGACCCAAGGACTGATCAAACATCAGTGTGCCCCACAGTAGATGGCCATGAGTCAACACTCCAAACCCAAGAGAATGAAGGTCCTGGTGTCAGTGGGAGGTGGCATACTGCACCAGTGGCACAGGCACAGGGGGCAAGGGCCAGTGGTAGGGCAATCATGGGCAAAGGGATGAGGCAGCAACAGGACACAACTAGCTAGGAGGCTATCTCCAGAGTCCTGGGAGCCTACCAGCAATCCCAGGAGACGATGAGCCAGACACTCACTACCTTGCAGGAGAACAAAAGGCTGCAGAGGGAATACCACCAGGGGGCCATGCAGAAGTGGCAGGCACACAATTTCACCATGGTCCCCATGTTAGGGTGCTCAAAAAACACACCACCATCCTGTGGCTGTCATCCACCCAACAGAAGTAGTCACACAACACCTGTGCCCTCTACATCTGCACCTACTACTGGGATGGAGGCCCAGCAAGAGGACCCACAGGTCATCAGCACCCCTTCCCCTACAGCCGAGGAATCCCCTGTAAAAGAGGTCACCATCCAGACATGCTGCAGGACCTGAAGCCAAGACCAAACACACCACCAGGAAGTGATCCCTCTCCAGAACGGTCACCCTTGTGTGTCACTGATACACCCTGTAGACTATCCACTGCCTAATTCCCATCATCCCAAGGCTAATGGATACAGGACCTGTGGAACAAACAGCTGGACCACCCACTCCGATGATCACAGAAACCATGTTCTCATTCCTCAGAACTGTGATGTGAAACACTCAATAAACACCAATGAGCACAAGTAATGGTGTATATGTGTTAATTGTTTAAAGTGGCATCTGTGTGAACAAGCCACAATCAAATACACATATCTGGACAACAAGAATGGCAGAGTGACAGATGTTGCAGGAATCTCCAGCAGGTGTGTAAGCACATCTATTTGGTAGTAACATCCAATGGCAAGGGTGCCAACGGGTATTACAGAAAACAGATTGCAAACAGACATGTGCCCAGCAGAGGGAGAAAACATGGAATAAGGCTCAATGTAGTAAGCCATGTAGGCCATTACAATACAGCAGTATTCACATACACAGAATAATTGCTGCAGTGAGTATGATACCACGTATATATAGGGCAGTATTTTCAGTCACACACGTGTAGTGATGGTATAATTCCTTATAGATGACATCCTCTACATAACACCACATTGCGTAGTCAGAAACAGGGAGATGCCAGACAGCAGCTCACTTTAAAACATGATAGGCCTACAGAACATGGCAAGTCCAATATCTGTACCTTATATTTACCCAACTATTCAGACTTAGGAGCATCAAACTTGGGTACATCTATAGGGATGAATTGTGATGGCACCAGCATTATCCACAAGTTATTGGCAGCAATGCATTTCCACTTCCCCTCATGTTAAGTGAGCAGCCTGTCTGGTTTGGAAATCATGATGGAAGACTCCACACAGACCTTGATGCATGCAACATTAATGTACCAACTCGCATCTCCAAACATTGGTCCAAGTGCATATTACATTCAAATCACACTTACCTAAGATTCATTGAAAATATTGGCAAATCAGGTCAGTCTTGTTGTCATCTGCCTCCTCCTTGTCTGCCTCCTCTTCAGTATCAGGGTCACCACCCTCAGCCACAGCTCTTGTGGCTATGTCCCCCTCCTCCAACAGGGGGATGTACCTTTGGAGGGACAAATTATGTAGCATGCAGCATGCAACAATGATCTTGCAGACTTTCCCTGGTCGATACTGTAGGGCTCCACGGACACATGGAGGCATCAGAATATAGCTTTCAAAAGGCCAAAAGTCCTCTCTATCTCTCCCTTGTCCAGCCGTGTGCCTCATGTTACCTGTCCTCCCCACCTGTATGTGGATGTCTTACAGGTGTCATGAGCCAGGCCAGGCTGGGATATCCAGAGTCACCTGTGTTGAAATGGGAACATCACAATAGGAAACAGTGATAGGCATAGTGCAGACTATGTAGGGAGGTAGATCAAATGTCTGATACGGACAGCAGTACACATACCTATGAGCCAAGTTCTTTTTGGCTGTAGATGTAACATAAATGCAGGGACAATGCTGATCTTTAGGACATAGGAATCATTTATCGAACCAAGGAATTTTGCTGTCACATGTGATATGTACTGGTCTTCAAGACACACCATTTGTACATTGATATGTACTCTTCCAGTTCCTGTACACCTGTTAATTTGCCCTCAGATGTACCGAGGCGATGTGAGTTCCATCTATGGCCTCTATTATATGTGGGACATTTGCAATGTTGTAAAATGCTGCCTTAACAGTGTTCAAATCTGGACTTTGAGGGAACATTAGGTACCTGTCCAAATTCTTCAGTAGAGCATCCAGCACATCCTGTAACACCATGCTGAACATCGGCTGTGATGTTCCTGCAGCCAGTCCCACAGTCCACTGAAATGGGCCACTGGCCACATTCTGGCTCCATCTGGGCAACCAGTTCCCTGATGATTTGAAGCTTCAGTCGATAGGTCATCATGATGTGCCTCTCTTCCATGGTTTCAAGGTCTACTAGGAGCCGGTAAACTGGTGCATTCCTCTTCACTCCAATTTGGCAGTACCTAGGCAGAGATAAAAACAACATTCAGGACAGATCTCACAATGTAGTGTCCTAATTATGATATGACAATCAGGAAGTATTGGTCATGTGAGATGTCTGTCATGTTGTAGAAAGACATATTTCACCACACACAATTCCTACCCAGACAAGATGGCAAAACCTCATATTGCCATAGCTGTGACACAGGACGTGAACAGGACTTGTAGTGATGTTTCACTATACGGCATGTCAATACAGACATATGTACAAACAACTGCAGTAATGTCAGCTGACAATCACTATAGCTGTGAGTGATGACATATTGTAACCTATATTTAAGCAAATTGTGACAATATGCATGTAATGATGCAGTGGGAACACAGGTAAACAATGTATACATGTAAAATGGCAGCTGCCTGTCCTGCATGCAGAGGACAGATTGAAGTAACCTCATTCCGCCGGCGGGAGTCATCATGGCAGAGGGCTGTCAGAACCGCTGTGCAACATCTCATTGGTCAACATTGATGTCCATGGGAAACTGGGGCCAATGACTATCACCGCCGCTGGTGACGGTCATCACCGTGGAGGTCGTGACTGCCATTTTGTTTAGCCCAGCTCACTTGACTCCTGGCACTCAGGCAAGAACTACCTCCACTTCGTGTGCTGCTGTGTCCTGAACCTCAGAGCCACAATGGCACGCACTGCAGGGGATAGGGCCTTCACTGCTGAGGAGCTAGATAAACTGGTGGAAGGGGTCCTACCCCTGTATGGGTGGTTGTATGGGGCTCCTTTATTAACTTGCATGTTGGGTGGGGTTTGATCTCGAAAGTGTGTGCACATTGACATGGGATGTCTGTATTGGGGAATTGCATGCGCATGATGTATGTGGTCCTTGGAGTATTGGCTATGTGCATGGGCTGTATATATGAATTGTTGCAAATTGTTGCAGCTGAATAGGTATAATCTACATTATATTCTCAATTTTCGCACCAATGCAAAGGGTTTTGGAGAGCCATCGCTAAACAAGTGTGGACCATGGGGGTCCATAGCCGGCAGAGCACCCACTGCAGAAAGCGGTGGGAGGACCTGAGATGCTGGGCCTGGAAGACCGCAGAGATCCAGCTGGGGGGGGCCTCCCAATGTGGAAGGGGTGCCCATCAGAATGTGACCTCCCTACTGGCCGGCACACTGGAGGAGGCCCATCCAGAGTTGGATGGGCTCTTGAGGGCAGCACAGCAGCAACAAGGGGGTAAGTACAGACTGTTAGGTGCCTACTGTTTGGTTGTCTACTGTGTCTCTTACTGGACTTAGGTATTGACGAGGTCTGATGGTATTTGGGGAGTATACAGTCCAGGTTTTCACTCCAAAAATGTTGCACTGCAGTACGTTAGCTATGTAAAGCCATGCACAAAATGTTGTAGTGGTACTGTACCACATTTGCTGTACTACTGTAAATGTGAGTTACTCCAATGTTGAGGCATACTACTGCCTTCATACCCTATCCCTGAGTCAACTGTACTTGCCCAAAGTGATCTTGTTGGCACTGTATTTAGGTAATGACAAGTATGTGTAGTGTACATTGAAAGTGGTGGTATTTCAATATGACTGGACATCTGTACAGAATGTATTCTACATATACCTGTCATTACATTTGCATATATATAGGTAAGTGAGTTAGACAGTTGACAGGCATGTAGGATGTTCAATCATGTGTCTAGGCTGAAGAGTTGATGTAATATGTGATAAGTTTGGAAATAGCTTCAATGACTCAATTGTTCATAACTGTATTATGGGTTCTAGTTGTCACAACAGGGACAATTAGGTTTCTTGTTAATATGTGTACTAAAGGGGTAGGCATTTACCGTTTCCTCCCTTTCTTTCCTTCCCACCTTCCTTCTCTCTCCACCTCCGTCAATGTGTGCATCAGCATCATCTGAAAAAGGAGAAAGGGCATCAGATAGTGGGGAAGCTGCAGCCCATGAGACTCAGGAGGCTGGAATAAGGGGAGCTGAGGGGACCAGTGGGACAGAGGGCAAGGGGACCACCACGAGGGAGACTGGAGCTACCACAACAACTCCTTCCGATTCCTCCTCCAGTAGCGGCTCCCTGGGAGTACTGGACCCATCTGGGACAACCCCAGCACCCTCCTTGTCTGCCATCCCCCTTACCAGCACCATCCTCACTGTAGCTCCCCACCCAGTTGCTCATGACCGCTCACTCAGGAGGTGGGCATCTACTTCACTGCAGGCACCTCGACCCCTGCCCCTGTCAGCCCTGCTGCCCTCAATGAGGAGGCTATTGACCTCTTGAAATCCATCTATGTGGGGCAGTCTACCATTTGAATGCCATCCAGGGACTGGCATCCCAGACTCAACAAAGTAATGCCTACCTGGGAAGCATTCATTGTGCCTTGTCTGGCCTACATAGATCGTTTCAGGCTCTGGCCTCCTCGTTGACGGCAGCCAGTGTCCCTTCATCTTCATCTTCCGCCTCCCTCTCCAGCTATCTGTTCCCAATGTACAACACCTCTGCCTTCACCCATCCAGAGCACACCTACAGACCAGCAAACACCCACTACAACAGACAAGTTGCACGAAGACAGGCACAAGCACCATATACAGAACCACAAGCATGCACACACACAATATACATCTGCATACACAACAGACACTTCCCACATTGTTTCCTCCACCACCTCCTCTGTTACAGTCACATCACCACTCACACCTGCTGTCACTGCATCATCACACCTTAATCCTGCCACTAGTCCTGTCATACCCTCAGCCACCACAACAGCAGACTCACAGACACCCACCACACACACCACACCCACACTCACCACATTCACCTCCACCTGCATCACATCAACCTCACTTGCACACACCACCCCAACATTCACTCACACATCTTCCATCCCCTCCTTCCAAGAGACACAAATGTACGCACTCACCCACCCAACATACACCCACCACACACATGTACATATTGCACACACCAACATCCAGGTACAGCACACCAAGACGTCACACGAACACTCTCTCTATCTCCACTCCCATCCCTTTTTCATGTGACCGCCCCCACATTCCTAAAAAAGTATTCCTTGCCTCTCTTGACCTGTTCCCTACTCCTGTCCCACCCTGTGTTGCCCTTAATGTCATTTCCCCCTGCCCCTACCCGGCCCTTCCACCTCCCATTCCTCTACTGGCCACCGGGTATTGCCCCTGCTCCTCCTCCCAGTAAGAAGTCCACCCCTCCCAGAGCCAAAGCCCCCCTCCCAAGCTCAAACAGAAATACCCCTCTTCCAAATCCAAGCCTCCCCCACCACCTGCACCCCTGAGGTGCCTGTCCCATTGATGCCCAAATGATGTGGAGGCCTATTGGCTGTCAAGAATCAAGTATGGACTTTGTGCTATGTGCACTTCTTCAAGTTGGACTTGTCATTTGGCACTTTTTGTATGTAGTAAATATATTTATATAGATGGTTATGAATACATTTGCCCACATTGCTGTGGTTGGCAAGATGAAAAACATGTCCTGGTTTCCTTCTACATTGTGGTGTGATATCTGTGTACAATGGTGTGTGATGTTTGTGTGTATGTTGTGTCTATGTTGTTGCATATGCGGGGTAGATGACTTGTGCCATGTTCATGTTGTGATGTGTCTGAATGCTGGCATGTGGGATTGTATGGTGTGGTGTGTGTCTATCTGTATGGTGCTGTATCTGTGTGTTCCTTTGTATGTTACTTGTACTTGGCATCTCACCTGTCATTGTTTGGATGTCTGTTCGGTGATATTGATTCTGTGTTGTGGCCACATTCAGCTTTTTGTTTGTGTGTTTATGTGATTTTCTCAAAGTGCCTGTCTATGACTGCGTTGAAGTGTTTGTGGTGCAGTTGTCATTGTGTGATAATAGTGTGTTGATTATGTGAATGACTCTGTTGGTGGTGTTTTTGTTGTCTGTGTACTGGGTAATTGGCTTTTTTGTATTTTGTGTGTGTGCTTGTGTGTGTATAGATGTGTGTACTGGAACGGTACGTTTGCGTGTTTGTGTGTGGCCTTCGCTGTCCATGATGGGTTTGTGTGTCATGTGAGGGTGTGTATAACTGCCCTTCCTTCCAATGTGTGTTAGGCAAAGGTACTTACGGTTGTCTTCTTCATCGCTGGTCCTGGAGGTGTATGGTGAGATACAACACTGGGAACACTTGCAGTTCGTTTGTCATGGCGACCGCGGACGTGTCTGTGTACCTGGCGGTGAGTGTCTCCTTTTATACATTTTGTTCTTGCCCAGCATTTTGTGGCAGTCGGGCCGCAATAGAAGTCCTGGCCGTGTGGTGCCTCGTAATATGGTGGTTGGTAAATTGGTTCCCGCCTGCCTGAACAACGATATTTTGTTGTAAAGGCATTCCTGATAAAATCATTAGCAATAGGCACCATTCACCCTACATCCCTCAACCCACCCCCCCAACCCCACCCCAAAACCTAAAACCCCCTGACCCCCCACCCACTCCCCAAAACCAAAAACGCCCCACCCCAAAACCTAAAAACCCCTGACCCCCCACCCCCTCCCCAAAACCAAAAAAGCCCCACCCCCCCAACCCCACCCCAAAACCTAAACCCACCACTTACCTTCGCCAACTCCCTTCTTTGTACCTTAACCTCGCATGTTCGTTGTTCAGAACATACGTAGTTAAGGCACAAAAATACGAAGTCGTGGTTAAAAAAAGCGTTGTTACGCTTTCGTTAACCACGACTTTCGTAATAAAAAAGTCGTAAAAAAGGATGTTTACCCAGTGGCAGTACTGGCTATAAGTTAGATGTGTTGCGTTGGGTTTACCACCGAAGTCGTAATGTGGCAGCGGTCTCACTGCCAACGCCGGCATGGCAGTCCGATTTCCGCCAATCCCGTAATGAGGGCCTGAGTCTGTTTAGAACATGTCAGTTTTAGGAACACATGTACTTTGTTCAAAACACCATTAAATAGTCATTGTTTATTACAATGTGAAATTGTGCCACCCTTTTCAACATTTCACAAAAGCTGGGAGTGACAGCCTAAACTGTACCTTCCAAAGCCTTATTTGTTTTGTAAACTTAAACAGGACTCATTCAAAATTCACTATTCAAAGGAATATTTATTTTTGTGAAAAGCCTGTCTTTATATTTTTGGCACCCGTTCAATAGATACCGCTGAGAAAAGGGCAGCTTGCGGGGCTCGAAGTGAGTTCATGTATCTGTCCGTCTGCCGTAGAGGGTTATATTGTGCATTAAAGGCCTGCTCCAGCGTTAAAAAGGGAGCAGGCCTTCAATGGCTGGTGTAGCCCACTACAGCGGGCTATAAGGCTAATAAGAACATTCCACCCCATGAGGGTAGAATGCTCTAATTAAAAAACACAAAGGCATGGCAAAGCCTCAGCAGGCTGAAATATCCATTGGGCTTTGAAGATTTTCTTTCACAGTTCTTTCTATGAATGTTCTACAGCTAACTGTGGAAACAGGACCAAGGCTATTAGCTCCTGATCAGTCACAGCAAGAGCTGTGAAAGGGAATTGAAGTCAATCCCTGGTTCTTCCATGAATTGGCTAAAACTTTTTTTCTCAAGGCCAGGCCGCAGGCAGGGGTTGGTATAGTAATTAGAATTACTTTACATTAAAAAGTTATAGAAATTCACTGAAAAACCCAAAGTTTACAGGGATTTTATAGTTACCATAGAATATCAGCAATTATAGTTAGAGTTCTTTCAAGTAACTATAACTTGCAACCTAAGGTAACAAATAACACGCATCTTCAGAGAGCGTTTATATTTGAATTAACACTTTTGAAAAATTAAGAAAATCAGAGCTTAACAAATGGGGGAGAGTGAGTCAGTGCAAAATTATGTGGAAGTTGAAAGAGTACAAAGGGGCTTATGAATATTATTTGCTCCCCCCCATATGAAGATCCCAACCCTGATATGCTTAAAGAATGGATGGCACGCAATGCCAAAGTTCAGCTGGCATGATGGAAATCCTTATCAAATACACACAGAAAGATAGAGACAGATTAATTACTCATATTGCTGAGGTAACTGAGAAAATAGCTAAGTTTGATGGTAAACCCTAAGTGGAATCCCTCACCAAATCAATGATAGAAGGACTGAAAAGTTTGGAGAATGGAATCGTTCAGAAAAAAGCAAGGACGTTCAAAAGAGATAAAAGAGACTATGAATCAGGCCAGATTTACACATTTGCAAGAACATTTGATAATTTAAGGTGACAGAAATTGGATAATTTGAATAAACAAGAACTAAAAGGTCTAATCAGGAGTACAGATTTGACTGCCAGCTCGTACCCAGAGTTGTAAGAACTGAGTCGAATTAATGTGCATACCACCTTACAGTAGAAATCTGATTTTGTAAGGAGGGACAGGAGGACAAACCACAGACCAGGGCTTGGCAGCACAAGACAGGGAAGAGGAAGAGGCAGAGTCAAAGAAGAAGAGGTGGTGAAGGCAAGATACATGTCTAGTGGAGATCAAGATGAGACAACCAGGAGCAAATGAAGACACTAATGGATGACAATACGGTAATACATCTGTCAGATATTATATTGACAGAAGAGGATGTGAGACATCTGTCTCTGAGCCTGTCATTCTGTAATATTAATGACTTGACTATGTTCAGAGTAGAATTGATTTGTTCATGTTTACTAGAAAACTGAAGTTGACAAAATTATTCAGGATGAATAAGAAAGGTACAGATAGCACACTATACAGAGTTTTGGAGCATAGTAATCTTTTAATTGAAGATGTTTATGTATTATGCCAATTGATGGGATTAAAGAGTAAACACCCCAGAGAAATTTCAGAGGACACAATGATTGAACATTTAGAGGAGGAAGTAGTGTGGATCTCAGCAGAAGGGGGCTCTGGGTTCAGGCCCAAAGCTAAAACTATCCCAGCTAGCAGTGGTGATAATATTGATGTATTTTTAGAGGCAGTGACTAAAGAGCTGAAGGGCATAACAAAGAAAAGCAAGGGTGTAAAACATAATGAGGTGATTGTATGGAGTACAGATAATGGCAAAAATACTGTGTTCTAGTCCTTAAAAAAGTATATGGAGGAAGCCTGTACATTATAATAAAATGTAGAATGTTACAAGAAAGTGGATTATGATTATTTTGAAAAAGTGAGGAAGGAATTTTTAGAGAACTTGGGTGTGTGGAGAGAACAAGGTCTTTTGATTGGGGAAGAGTGCAGTTTTTTTTAATAATGAGCATCCTAAATTTCCTGTATTTTAACTGTTACCAAAGATAGGCAAAGATCCATTGAACCCTTCAGGCAGACACATAATAGATCAGCAAGAGAGTTTATTTGAGAATGTCTCCAAGTATATTGGATTTTTTTGTGTCCGTTTGTGCAAAATTTGCCATCCTATTTGAAGAACAGTATTGATTTTCCGAAGAGAGTTTTTGATGTTAGCTGGGAAGAGGACATGCTGCTAATAACACTTGATGTAACCTCATTGTATACTAGTATACATCATGCTGATGGTTTAAGAGCAGCATGATATTTTTGAAGCGCAAGATCAATACAGTTTTTCAACCATAATAAGATGTTGTTGAAGATGGTGAAATGGTGTTTGGAACACAATATTTTCTTTTTTGACAATGAGGTGTATGAGCAACAGTGCAGGACTGCCATGGGGACAGCTTTGCTAATATACATATGGGCTGGTGGGAGTAGCAGGTCCTTAGCAATCTTCCTTTAGAGATATGGAAAGAGAACAGTATTATGTGGCTCCATTGTTTTGATGACATCTTTTCAGTTTGGAGCAGGGATAGAGAAAATGCTACACAATTTGTGCCAGAGATTAATGAAAATGTTCTAAATTTGAAATTCACAAGTAACAGTGCCAATGAAATTGACTTTTTGGATGTTCGGGTGAAGGCAGAGAAGAACAGTTGGAGATGGTCCTATGTAGGAAACCCAGTGCAGGGAATAGTATACTCCATGCCTTTAGCTTTCATCCCAGGGGTCTGATACAAAGAATAACTTATGGAGGACTTTTGAGGGCAAAAAGAATCTGCAGTTTACAAGCTGATTTTGAAAAAGTGAAAATGGAAATGTTGGAGAGACTCAAATGTAGCATATTCAAGAGAGAGATTTTTAGGGTCCTTGCAGGAGGGTGGAGAATATAAGCAGAGACAGTCTACTTTTTAGTGATTCAAAAACCAAGAAGAAACCACAATATAGAGTTATCACTACTTATAACAGGGCTTATTTAATGGGCAGAGCAGTGCTAAACAGACATTGACACCTACTCAAAATACTATTATTGACATTCAGGAGAAGTAGATAGATGAGGGACTCGCTGGTCCGTAGTGATATACGAAGTGAGAGAGTTGGTGGATCATGGTCAACAATCATAGTAATGGTTTTGTGTGCTGTGTGAAATGTAAAGGTTCGATCGAACGTTTTGCACAGGATAAGGGGTCAGTATAATTGTAGAATTGAGTTTGTAGTCTACATTTTAAGATGTAGTTGTCCTAAATTGTATGTGGGGAGTATGACCTTACAGGTTCACACGAGAATTCTACAACACCTATGAGCTATTAAGAATAAGGATATCTCCAATCCAGTGGCAAGACACATGAATGAGATCCATGCAGGCAAAATTGAGGATTTGAAATATGCAGTTATTGATGGTATCAACCATGATTCACGCAGTGGGAAGAGAGAGAACAAATGAGAGTGCTGGAATCTAAGTACATTCTGGCTTTTTATAGTAAAGAGCCACATGGTGTGAAGTGTGGGGAAGATTTACATGTGCAAGTCGGAAATTCATTTAGATAGTAGTATCTATGACAAAACACCAATTGCCCTATTCCAACATCCCTCCCCGTTCTCCTCCTTTTCTCCCCCATACATTTTAATAGCGCAGTCTTTCATTGAGCAGTCTTATAATTTGTTGGTTCCTTTTGCTTTCCTTCTTCAAGTGATTTATTATTTTTCCTTTGAGAGCTGGAGGCTCATAGGACACCAGAAGATGTGAAAGAGCTGTCATATTTGTATGTATTTACTTGTCAGGAGGAATGGCCCACCTGTATCCCAGTTTTACGATAAGTATAATTAATTTGCTGTGTGATGAGCCAACTTTGATATACTTGTGATTGGGGTTAGCATGCATTTAAGAGGAGGAACCAGTCGCTGTAGGCCTACTTGGGAGGCATCTCAGTATTACAAAGAGTATAGTTTAACTGTATGTCTGAGAGATTTGTGAGGAGCACATTATGATATGTTTTTTGATCAGGTTTAACAAGTATTTAAGATGAGCAACTAGCTGCTGTAGCCTAGCCTCATCTTTTGGTACAGAGTTTTGTTAATTTCAAGAGTGAAGGTTAAAAACTCTGTGACTTTTCCAGTTTTTCAGTTTTCTACAAATATTAGAAATGTTATGTTGTCACACAGCTCCTATGTTTATATGTGTTGATATATGCTTTGTAAATACAATTTCTCACATGACAACACAAAGCAGATTGGAGTCACATGATGGGTTCAAGAGAAAAGAATGGCATTTGACAGGTTAGCAAAGGTACTGCATGCTGAAACATTTTCTGTTTCACTGAGGCTGCAATAAATTCTGTGCCTTTAATGCTCACCTGGAGTGCTTGTCTTCTATAATACAGATAGAGTGAAGTGTGTGGTGGTATTTATATATATATATTAGACTTGGCATCTCTGCTAACATTGTGCCTCTGTCTCCCAGGTTGTTTCTGTGTGTTAGTCACTGTCTTTGCTGTTTTTGTTACTCTGGGCACTTTACCACTGTTAACCAGTGCTAAAGTGCAAGTGTTCCCTATGTGAAATTGTATGTGTAATTGGCTTTTCCATAACTGGATTTTTTTATTTACTAGTAAGTCTGGAGTAAAGTCCACTAGAGCTGCCTTTGGCTTGTGAATCAAATGCTACTAGTGGGCCTGCAGCACCAATTGTGCCACCCACATGTCTAGCCGTGTAAACATGACTTAGACCTCCTACTTCAATCTCTGAGTGTGCCATTTGTAGATTGGCAATTCGACCTGGCAAGTGTACAGACTTGTCAGGCCCAACCCTTCCCTTTTTATACATGTAAGGCGCCCCTAAGGTAGGCCCTAGGTAGCCCCATGGGCGGGGTGCATTGTATGTTAAAAGTGGGATATGTGCCCATGTGTTTTATATGTCCTAACAGTGAAATACTGTCAAGTTCGGTTTTCACTGCTGCAAGGCCTATCCCTTTCATAGGTTAACATGGGGGCTGCCTTTGAATATCTCTTAAGCGCAGTTTCCCTTTGAGGGCAGATAGAGATAAAGAGTTTTGGGTCTCAGAACTCACATTTTAAAAATACATCTTGTGGTAAAGTTGTTTTTTAAATCGTCAGTTTGAAAATCCCAATTTTTGGAAAGTGGCCATTTTTTTGCTTTAACCAGTCTGAGACTCCGCCTGTTTGTGGATTCCCTGTCTGGCTCAGGCTGACAGTTGGGTTGTTTGTGAATCTCTTCTGGATAGTGACACAAAGAGAACTGGGGTGTAGCCTGTATATCCTTGTGAGCCATCTGGGCTAGAGTGGAGGGAGGAGTGGTCGCTTACACCTGAATGGGCTGAGCCTGCCCTAACACAGTACAGTATCCAACATCCTGGTATGTGTCTGGGGTCAGGCCCGGGCAAGGCAGGATCCTGTAAACAACAGAGACTTGTCTTTGAAGTTGGGCAACTTCAAAGGCAGAAAGTATTGGACCCAAAACCCCAGACTTTAGATTACTTCAAGATTCACTTCTGGAACCAAGAGGAACCTCTGCCAAGGAGAAGAGATGAAGAGCTCAGGAGACGTGCTGCCCCTGCCTGTGACTGTGCTTTGTTGGGCTATCCTGCAGTTGCTGCTTCTGCCTCAGGAAGGGGACATGGACTGAACTTTGTGTATATTCTTGCTTGTGAAGAATATCCAAGGACTTGGACTGAGCTTGCCCCCTGTTCTGATGTCTCAGGGCCATCAAAGACTTTCTCTGCCAGCACCTGGACTTTCTGCTGAGACTATTGCCCTGCCAAGTGGTGCCTAATCCAGTCACTTGCCCCTTGAAAGGAGAAGCTGGTGAAAAACCAAGAAGATACAAGGAAACCGACGATGGACGACTCCGGACGGATGCTTCTGCCGAATCCAGTGATGCCACCTACTTCTGAAGCCCTGGCCCTCACTGGAGTGCGATGACCCCAGAGTTCCAAAGCCACTGCAGTCTCGCTGAAGCCCACAACTCTGTGGAAGTTGCCGCACCACGGCGTGTCCACTGGATGTCGACTTTTCGGAAGTGCATTGACCCAGTGCTTCGCACTGACGCCACCTCACCTCCATCGCTCTGCAGCAAGGACCTGATACCTCTTCATGGCGCCTCTGCTCCTTTGCTCCTCAGCAATGGAACTGATGCCACCTCGGATCCAGCGACATCGTGATTCCCGACTCTGTACACCGGCGTAATTCCTCATTTTCACAAGGTACTGTAACTGGGGATCCATGTGACTCCGTGACCATGGCATTAGCATTGGCTTGATGGGAATGACTCTGTCACAATGCTGTGATATCACTAAATTGAAACATTTGTGTTTCTAAGCGCTATATTGAAGTTTATTCTTTTAAAAATTCATAACTTTACGATTTTTGTCAGTTTGGTCTTGTTTTGCTCAGATAAATCATGGCTATTTTTCTAGCCTAGTGTTGAGTCATTTACTAGTGTTTTCACTAAGGTACTGTGTGTGTTGGTACAAATATTTTACATATTGTCTCTGGGTTAAGCCTTTCTGCTTTTGCCAAGCTACCAAATGGGTGAGTGGAGGTTAACTGGGTTTGTTTCTCCTTTGCCCTGACTAGAGTGAGGGCCCTTGCTTGGACAGCGGGAAACCTGACTTCCAACCAAAGACCCCATTTCTAACAGTAAATAGATAAATACTGCCCATTCATGTGTGGTTTGTTTATGGCACTCACGCTCTAGCACTACAATACTTTTGTTCCGCTAGCAAGCACATGCCAGACTTTGCTTTTGTTTGCACTGCTTCCATCTGCAACAACAGACAAAACAGTGCTGCTTGTGAGCATAAAAAGCATTCTGGAGTAGATTTTCTACTCAAGATGCTTCTAAATCTAGTCACAAAGAGATTGTTGACTGGATTGTCTTCTCCAATGCACCCTTTTTAGATTGATAAGCATGGAGGTGTCCCAGGGACTCCAACGTCTTGTTCCTGTCTTGCAGGCTCCTCCCAGTGCTTTGTTCATTTCCTGCTCATTTTTTACTTGTATTTTGAGGTGGAAGGATCACTCTCCTTGCCTCCTGAATATACCTTTGGATTGAAGGTCCTATGTGAAATCACACAAATAAGTTCAGAAGCTATTGTATAAGGGTGCTGTTTGTTTGGTTGGGCATGCACCAGTATTTATTTGTACTTTAATTCTATTTTACAGTTTTATAGTGATGGGTAGCCTGGAGTTTAAGTATGGGTGTAACCGGGCGTCGGAAGTCCCGGCTACATGTTTGCAACAGCGTCCGTGCTTAGAGTGCCCCGGGGGTCCCATAGAAGAAGGACTTGCGCTTAGTAGAAACCCAAATATCCGGGTTTCTAAATCTATGAAAACAGATTACAGACTACGCGTGGGGCGCGTTGTTGTGCCTGGAGGAGAGGAGACAGATGCCGACGAGAGGGAGAAGGAGACCACGAATGCTGGGAGCAGACTGGAGGGCACCGCGGAAAGCGACCTACCAGGAAGGGAGAAAGAGACCCCGGACACAAGATCTTGGAAGGCCAGAGAAGAAGACCAGGAAGGAGAAGGAGGCTCCGAGGAGCAATCATTCCCCACGTCCCTGTAGGGGCGTGGCTTCAGCAGGTACGATCCTGCCTCAGAACAAAACTGAATGTACTAGTGGGAAGGGAGGAGGGTGGAGAGAGGGAGCAGAGGGAGGTTGGGAAGGGATAATTGTGAAGGCTAAACCAAATAAAGGGGGAACACTAACCACAACCACTGAGTCACTTTATAGGTGAGAAAGAAAATAAGTTTGTCCTCACCAGGGTGAAAGGGGAAACTGGACCCTATCCACCATATCAGTTTTTTCCTTCCTCAATTCTGGATCACTACCTAGACCCCCACCATTCCCACTCCGTCACACTCACTTTCTCTCTCTCTCCCTCTCTCTAACCTCTTCCATACGAAGAATTTCCCTGGAATCCCCAGACTTTCAACTTACCTACTGTTCCCTTATTTTTCTTCCAGTCCACCTGACATCACCGTTACCGAGAGCCATATCCTCAGACGCCGGAGACCCTAGAAGAAAGAGAAACATCAATATATATGCAACTTCTAAAAGAGAGAGACTATACGAAGACACCTATACACTTGACAATAAAACCACTTGTATAAAATTCACGAACCTGAGTGTCTCTTGTATCTCTATCACCTAGTTATTATTTATTTTGCTTTTCATTGATGTTTTGTCTTTTGTAAAGGAAAATTGTTGCACAGCTCAGTACCTTTTCCACATGTTTGTAACATTTGCAATATTATTATACTATGTGACCTAGATTTCCAAAGGACCATCTAGCCAGTATGACCAGTACTAATAGTCATCACAGCATGAAATAAACATTTCAGTGGTATATGTTTTTAAAACTTAATTTAGTGCAGGGATTCAATTGGATTAAATTTAAAAAATGGCTATTGTTTTTATTACAGTTTTTCAAAAAGTGAATATGTTGTGGGGTAATATTTGATGGCATACGAGTATGTGTGTTGTTGTGACATTGTTATAGCTCAGTTAATGTTTTATGTTTTGCATTGCTGAATTAATGTTAGTGTTTTCTTCAGTGTTACAACCATGCCTTCTTATGGCCAGTGTGTGTGTGTGTGTGTGTGTGTGTGTGTGTGTTCGTCATCGTTCATCATTTGTCTTTGTTCTCAGTGCCATTATAGTAAGGACATAGGTGGTCATTACAACCCTGGCGGTCGGTGATAAGACCGCAAACAGGCCTGCGGTAAAAAAAATGGAATTATGTCATCCGCCACTTCACCATTCCCACCGCCATGGCGGTGAAGACCGCTGGGCTGGAGATTGCAGTCTCCAGCCCGGCGGTCGTCACTAGACCGCCGACGGTGTCAGGACCATGCATACCGCCATGGATCTCGGGTGGTTGGGAACCGCCATGAGATTCATGGCGGTAGGCACTATCAGTGCCAGGGAATTCCTTCGCTGACACTAATAGGGGTCTCCACCACCCCCGCTACCCCCCATGAATCCTCCCCCCACACCCACAACCACCCTGCCACCCCCCAAAGGTGGCACAACCCTCCTCCCCACCCCGACCCCCAACATGCACATATACACACCCCTACACGCACACACCCCCAACATGCACATATACACACCCCTACACCCACACATACACCCCGACAACACATACCCGCACACATACAAACAGACATGCACACCGTCCGACCCGCACACATTTCCCATACACACAACACCCCCTGCACACACTAACTCGCACACACCCTCTACACACGCACACCCCCATGCACACACACAACACCCCCCCACCCCCTTCCCTAATGGACGATCAACTTACCTTGTCCATTGATCCTCCCGGAGGGGACGGGATCCATGGGGGCACCTCCGCCACCAGCTCACCGTCACCAGAACACCGCCACACCGAATCATGCCACATGATTCAGTGGGCGGTGTTCTGTTGACGTGGTGGTGGAAGTTGAGCAACCTCCACTTTCCCGCCGTCCGCCAGTATGGCTGCTGGCGGCTTTCCGTTCGAAAAAGGACAGCGGGCTGCCATTGGTCATAATACGCGGACTTCAGCACGGCGGTACATCGGCGGTCTTGCGAAAAGACCGCCAAGGTCGTAATGACCCCCATGGTCTCAATAGAAAATGTTTTTTTTAACTTGCCTATATCTTTGGCACCGTTTGTTGATTCTTCACAAATGTTTCTTAAAAAAGTGCCCTCTGGAGTATTGTTGCATATGGAATGATTCAGGGGAATGTGTCAAGTGGGGCCCGAGAAAAAGGGGCCATTTTGTGTAGTCTATGTCCATATGCTTGCACGTGTTCTTTGTTCTCCCAGATCCTTGTTGTTTGATCATATAGCTGGCTACCATTGTGAGCATCCAACCAGTGTGCCTTTTCAATAGGCTTGCATGTATTCTTTATTTATGCCTCCTTGCTGTTGTTGTTTAACAGTTTGGCTAGCAGCCATTTTCTGTCTTGGAGACTGGATTATTGATAAGGGCAGAAACCTACCTTCACTTAGCAACAGGCCACTAACCCTCACTTAGGTCCAGTACGATCTCAATAAATTAAACCTAGCTCAACCCATGGTAGCTTGACAATGAGCGAAAATACTTGACTTCACAGAAAATTATGTATAGCATTCAAAAATCACAAAACAGTAAATAAGTAAAACACAAAACACAATAAAAATATTCAACACCAATTTATAAAAAAAGAGTATATTTTTATTTTTAAAACAACACCAAACCTATTGAAAGCGGATAAGGGGAACTGAAGATATGAATTTTTAAAGAATTAATTTTTTCAAGCACATAGAAACTAAAAGCGCCAATCTGGTCATCTGGTCTCACTAGACCGGGGCAAAGTCAAAGTTTGAGGCTGACCGCAATGGAGCCCTGCTCGGCTACAGCAAGTGGGAGGGCTCAGTCAAAAGTTTACCTTCAGACTTAGGTGGTCATCATGACATTGGCAATCAGCTGACCGCCATGCCAGCTATGGCAGTAGGTCTGTCTCCAGGCTGGCGGTGAAGACCTCCAAATTATGACCATGGCTGTGATCCCTCCCATAAACAGCCAATGTACCACCCAAACCGCCAGTGCGGTCCTTCCACAGACCACGGCTGTAGCCTTTTTCTGACAGGCAAAAGACAATGACCCGTCCCCTATATTATGACATATGACATATTATGACATAGCAGACCGCCAGGATTTCCGGGGCGGGACCATCACATAAATGGTGACACTCACCCAGGGACACAGAGGAGTCCGTGGCTGCCATGGAAGCCAAACTAAAAGTCCTGCCCATGCTTTACCAAGCAATGGCAGTCCAGGAGCAGCAACGCCACCGACAACAGTGAGTACAGCTGCCTAGCACACAAGGGAGGGAGGAGAGAGAGACACACCGGCAAGCACAAGACACATAAACCAGGAGCGAAGAAAACTAGGACACATACCTCTGGTCCAACCACTGTAATGAATATGGAAAAAAGCTCACTGCTAAAAAAAATAAATATATACATGTGTGCATATGTACAGCAACGGTCATTGGCAAGTCCACAGTCTACAAATGGCCACAGTGCGTCCAAGGCCCAGCTTGACTCCTCACAGCCCAGTCACTCTACTGGGCAGGGGCATCATGATGGAAATATGCAGGCACCTCAGGGCACAGTGGGGGTGGAGGTGTTTCTTCTTGAGAAGGGGTTCCTTGGGATTGGGTGTGGCAGAAGGTGGGTCTTTACCCTTCCGTTTAGGGGGTGGAGGAGTGGGCTTTGGGTGGGAGCCACTCTTGTGCCCCTTAGTGGCAGGTGAACTCCTTAAGCGGAGGAACAGGAGTTGACTGGGAGATAGAAGTACTGTGCTTGGGGGAGGGATCTTCTTCTTACGGGCAGGAAGGGGGGAGGGAAGAGATCAAGGGGGAAAGGAAAAGCTTCATAGGACCAATGTGGGAGGAGGATTGGAGTGGGGGTAGATGGAGTGGGGGTAGGTGTGCTGTACTTGGGTACAGGTGCATGGACAGTATGAGTGTGTGAGGTAGATGGCTATTGGGTGTCTGAGTGTTTAAATGAAATTGGAGGGGGCAAACTGGGTGGGAGAGGACAAACAGGACATGTGTATGTATGTTGTGGTGGTGTCTGCAAGTGAGGTGGGTGTGCTGCATGAGGTTGTGCTGGTAGTGGTGGTGACTGTGCATGTGGTGTGTGGGGTACATGTTTGCGTGTTTGCTGTTGTGGTGACTGTGGGCAGGGCTGTACAGATAGTAGGATCTTAGACTGATGATGCAGTGTATGCAGATGTGAGTGTTGATGTGACTGTGAGGGAGGATGAGCAGGGGGTGACAGTGGAGGCAGTGGCTGTTGGAGTCTCTGCATCTGTGTGTTGGCTGTGTGTGTGCTTGTGGACTGAAGTGTGGTGCCTGTGTTTGTCTGTGCAAGTCCTGTCTGTTGTTTTGGGTGCATGCTTGAAAGATTGTGTGTGTGGGATAGGTTGGAGGAGAGGGCTTTGAGACTGGGAACAGGAAGTTGAAGGGGGAACAGTAGAACCAGGAACAATGGCTGCCATTACAGAGGAGGCCAGAGCCTGAACCGATCTCTGTAGGGCAGACAAGCCACAGTGAATGCCCTCCAGGTAGGTATTGCATTGCTGCATCTGGGATGCCAGCCCCTGGATGGCATTCACTATGGCTGACTGCCCTACAGAGATGGATCTCAGGAGGTCAATAGCCTCCTCATTGAGGGCAGCAGGGCTGACGGGGGCAAGGCCTGAGGTGCCTGGGGTGAAGGAGATGCCCACCCTCCTGCTTGAGCGGGCACGGGCAACTGGGAGGGGGTCTACAGGGAGGGCGGTGCTGGTACAGGGGTGGCAAAAGATCTGTAAGCTGGGGTGGTTCCAGTGGGGTCTGTCACCACCAGGGAGCTTCCATCAGAGGAGGAATCAGAGTCGGTAGTCATGGTTCCTGTCTCCTCTGTGGTGCTCCTCTCGCCCTCCACCCCACTGATCTCCTCGGCTTCTCTGCTCTCCACCTCCTGGGTCCTGTGGGCTGCAGCTTCCCCACTCGCTGGTGCCCCTTCCCCTTTGCCAGATGATGCTAATGCACACAGGGACAGAATGAGAGAAGGAGAGAGGGTGGGGGAGAAGAGAGAAAGGGAGAATGGGTTAATCACAGCAACAACAGTACATCTCGCATACACATCACAATCACTCACTGGTACTAACACAGTGCATTATAGACCGGAATGACAAACCATTACCTGGGTACAAACGCAGTGAAGAACCCAAACACTACCATCTGCATAACTGATGGGACTCGCTAAGACCTGTCTGCCATGGTATGCTACCTACTTACCAACATCAAATATACATACCACCCTAACTAGCTAAGCAGACCACACTGAAAAGCCAAATCGGCATAAGAGGTCACCCACTGATTAGAACCTTGCAGCCGAACCCCATGGCAGATAACGAAAATATGAATATCACACAGTCTGTACTCACCCCCTTGTGGTGCTGTGCTGCCCTCAAGTGCCCATCCAACTCAGGATTGGCCACCGCCAGTATGCAGGCCATTAGGGGGGGTCAGGTTCCGACGGGCACCCCTCCCTCATTGGGAGGCCATCCCCATCTGGGCCTCCATGGTCTTCTAGGCCCAGCATCTTATGTCTTCCCACCATTTCCTGCAGTGGGTGTTCCACCGGCTATGGACCTCCAGGGTACACAGGTCCTTGGCGATGGCATGCCACGACCCTTTCTTCTGATGGGCGCTGATCTGCAGAGGAGACACAGACAGAGGACACCATGAACTCAACACTCCATTCTGTAACAGAAATGGCTTACATATAGAATAGGACACACATTCAGCACACACATGACCCTTACCTCTGCATACACATTGCATGCAGCCAAGCCCCCCAATGACACACTGCCAGTGCACACATATATCTTCATGAAGCCATGTTGCATCCAACGTACCCATGTTATACTCACCTGTTGGTCTGGAGGCCCATATAACTGCCCATACAGGGGCAGGACCCCATCCACAAACTTCTCCAGCTCCTCAGATGAAGGCTGGGGCCCTTTCCCCAGTAGCATGGGCCATAGCAGTTTCCAGACACAGGTCACAGCAGCACACGCAGTGGAGATGTTGAATGGTGGAGAGACAGGAATCAAGTGAAGAGGTACAGAGAAAATGGCGGCGGTGAGCACAGTCACCTGTTCCTGTACTCCACAGAGCTCCATGTTAGACAATGAGGAGTTGCACGGCGGTGCAGACTGCCTTCCGCCATGATGCCAAACACCGGCAGAGTGAGGTCACTTCCACCTGTCCCTGCATACAGGACAGGCGGTTGCCATTTCCTGGTACTCATGTTGGACTAATTTATGTGCGTCATTAGTATCAATTGTACACACCTATACTATTCCAGTCTTCTACATACATACATGCTCTGTCTACTTGATATTGCGTGGTGTGTCCATACTTCCTGTAGTCACACACATGCTCTGTCTACTTGATATTGCGTGGTGTGTCCATACTTCCTGTAGTCACACACATTTCAATTTTGGCTCACTTAGATACCAACCACTGTGGAGAATGAGGAAGGGGAGGGAAGCACCCGTGTACAGACCCCTCGTGGACTACTGGAGGACCGGCACATCATACTCACCTATCGGCTGGACAGGGTCACAATCACTGAGCTGTGTGCACAATTGGAGCCTGATCTAATTCCTGCTATCTGTAGCACTACAGTATTTCCCCCTAGGTACTCTCAGTGCTCCACTTCCTGGCAAGTGGTTCATTCCAGGTGACAGTGGGCCTGGCTGCAGGAATGTCACAGCCAATGTCTTCCATTGTGCTTGGAAGGGTTTTGGCTGCCTTGCACAAACACATGAGCAACTATATCTCAATCTCCCAGGTTGAAGATATGCCCACAGTGAGGGCTGGATTCTACGCCATGGGACACATACCACATGTGATTGGGGCTATTTATGGGACCCATATTGCCTTGGTCTCTCCTAGGACAAATGAGCAGGTCTACAGGAATAGGAAGAGTTACCACTCTATAAATGTCCAGATGGTGTGCCTTGCTGATCAATACATCTCCCACGTGACTGCCAAGTTTCCTGGATCTGTGCACGTTGCCTATGTATTGAGGAGTAGCAGTGTCCGACAGATGATGGCACGACTACAGAGGCACAGAGTGCGGCTTATAGGTGAGCTTGAGTCTTCACATAGTATATGTCAGTGTATGCCAACTGGAGTTGTACTCCATGCCATTATACATGACTAATGTGTATCCCTCACTGCTTCCAGGTGACTCCGGCTACCCAAACCTGTCCAGGCTGTTGACTCCTGTTAGGAATCCAAGAACTGGGGCTGAAAATCGGTACAATGAGGGACATGGCCGTACTGGGAGAGTTGTAGAACACACATTTTGTCTAGTGAAAGCCAGGTTCAGGTGCCTCCATTTAACAGGTGCATCCATATGCTACCCTCCTAAGAAGGTCTACCAGATAGTGGTGGCTTGCTGCATGCTGCACAATTTGGCCCTCAGATGCCATGTGCCCTACCTGCAGGAGGAGGGGAGAGACAATGCACCTTTGTCAGCAGTGGACATTGAAGACAGTGAGGAGGAGGATGTGAACAACAGTACACATATCGTACAGCAGTACTTCCAATGACACTCAGTTAAGACTGTTGTTCATTTCATATCTCTATTTTAGTTAAGTGTTGTGTGCCAGCTGTGTTGTGCCAATCTCTGCCTTTTAATTTCAATTGACAGTCACTCATGAATTCCCTTTTTACAGATGTTGGTGTGGTCACATCTCTGTACTGATGTGATGTCTACAGACTGCTTTAATACATTTGTTGGATGAATTCAAACATTACTGGACATTTGCACAGGATAATACAATTCAATACATTGCACATTTCTGTCTGATAAAGCATTATTACTCCAGTTGTGTTCAAGGGTGTTTATTGAAGTGACCATAATGAAGGGATAGTGCAATAGAGTAGGGTGATGGTTGAGGAAAACTTCAGTGTAGTGGCCCAGTTGGTTTTTAGCACAGCTCCAGTGTCCATGGGGCCACAGGAAGAAGAACAATGGCAGTCCAAAGTTAACAAGGTGACTCAGTGGCACACTAGGGGGACATTCTTGAGGGGCTAATTTCCTGGCTGTAGTCTTGGTCTTGGCAATGGTCTCTGGTGTCTGTCTGGGTCACAGGGAATGTTTGTGGGGTGGTTTTTCTGCAGCAGAGGGAGGGGTGCTGGTGGCCTGTGGGTCTTGTGGCAGGTCCTCCTGCACACTAGCTACAGCAGATGTTGATGGCTGGTTGTGGACTGGCTAGTGGAAGTAGAGGTACCATAGGCTTGCATGTGTTCTTTGTTCCCAATGCTTCCTTGTTGTTGTTTGATCATGTGGCTGACGGCCATTGCATCTGGGCAGTGTGGCTTTGCCATTGGCTTGCACGGATTGATGTGATACCAGTGAATATTGAAATGCTTGGTGATCATTGTAGAATATGTATAGTAAAAGAACATGATTCTGATGAACATTGCTCATATTTTTTTCCTTTTGTTTTGCATTTTTTATTTTGCACCTCATTTGTCCTTTCTTCACAATACATTTTTTCTTCTTCTCCTTCCATACAGACGTTGGCAATTCTTCATCATTTGGTTAATTTCAGTTTATATATTTTTATTTTATTTTAATATATTATTTTATTTTTCAATTTAATTTCTTGTTTTTTATTTTATTTTTTATTTAAATGTTATTGATTTTTGTTTTCGATTTTTTTACATTTTTTATTCTTTCAATTTATTTAATTCTGCATTTTGCCTTGATCCATCAATTCATCCATCCATCCATCATAGGTGCACAGCCGCACTAAAGCATTCAGTTTCTTTAGGTAAAAAATATTTCCATTTCCTCCTGCGCACCCTGGATGTGGTGCACTGCAAACACACCAGTAGTATCATTCTTTTTTTGAATGATTATTCCATAACACTGGATCACCTTGCTGCTGTAAGCTTTTAAAGGATTATTCCATTTATCGTTCCACCTCTCTCTGACTACCACAAGTGTCTCCTATAAAACAGATGGAGCTAAAGCAAAGAGCTATATCTGCATGTGTGTTGCCTGAATTTAAATTACATTTTATGGTGTGGTGTTGCATTTTGACTCTACAATGTTTAATTCAATTTATATTTATTACATAAGTAACCAACTGCACTAATATTGCATTTTAATGTACTATTTCAACCTGCAACAATACCACATATCACTAACTACTTATTTTTCTTACTTGGTTGCTCTTAGATGCACATGAGAACATACGTCACATCACCCACATTACTGCCAAGGAGAAGGCATATACAGTGCTTTCAGTCCTCCAATCTCTTCCACTTGTGCATCTTAGTGCCACTGCCAACTGAGAGCTTTTGGATGACCCCAAAGAAAGTTGCTCCCAAGAATGTGGCCAGTGAGTAGGAGCAGCTTTCCACCTGTGGCATGCCAGCCCCAAACCTTTTTGGAAGACGTGTGCCTGCCACACCGGCCTCCGGGGAGGAACCTGGGAGCAACGCTCCTGCATCAACAGCATCACCCTAACCTAAGCCCAAGACCATGTCTGTCATTGAGGCAGTCACTTCAATCATGGCAATGCCAATGAGCAGTGGCACTGAATTTAAACTGTCCCTTTCGAAAAGTAGCATCTAATCATTTCAGGAAACAGAGCAAAGAGGACAGCAGTTATAGTCATCAATAGTAGATCTTCCTGAATTTAGAGCAGACCCAGAGGCTGAGTTTCCTGCTGAGCAAGAACCTCCTCTTTTAGAATTAATCACTCCCAGATCTCCAGCAAGAAAAAGGAAAGGTACTACACCCCCATCTTCTCCAAGAACCACTTCTGATAATGATGATATGGACATGGAGTGGTCCCTGGGAGACACCAAGAGAGACAAGGGAAAAGAAGCATTCCAGAAAGCCTTAGAATCCTGAAAGGGAATGATGATGGGTAGGATCACGATGACAAGCCAGTCAATGTGGAAGCTGGCACAGAGGAGTCCAACATTACTCTTCAACATGCTCCGAGGGATGTAGCACAGGAAGCACCACCAGCTCCCATATTTGTATGGCCCTAGCTGGGACCTGAACCAACAACTTTCTCAGCAGAATTATGCACTGCAGAGAGGTAATTGACACACCCACCTACCTCCAGTTCTGATTCAGGCATTGTCAATGGCCCAGAAACTAAGATCTTCTCCCCAGGTTGGGAGTGTTTTAAGATGAGCAAAAAGGAGGAAAACATTGCAATATGTTCCATGTGTCATACGAGTGTTTGTGGAGGTAAGCATGGTCCACATTATAATACTGGAGGCCAGTCGACCCATATGAAAAAACGTCATTCAATCCAGTGGAAGGTGCTGAAAGTGGTTGTGGTGGTGAAGGTGAGGAGAGCCAGGAAACATCAGCAACAACTGGTCAAATCATGGTCAAAGGTGAGGCAGAAGAACGTTACGTTCTCATGCAAAAGCTGCCCTGTCCCCAGCAATACACCACACAGTTACCTCCCAATAGCACAGAAGATTCAGAGTCAGACGGAGACAGCATGTCATACGATCCACTGCACCACAATGCACATTACGTCTACCATCACCTATTTCTCCAAAGTCATTGTCCCCAGAAAAGAAGAAAATTGAGGCTACTATCATGAGCATGTTTAGGCAGGAGTGGCCTTCTGACTGCAACCACACAAAGGCATGTTTGTACAATGAGAAGCTGGCAAAAATGTTAGCGCTGGACTGTCTGCCTTTTTCTTTTGTGGAAGGAGTGGGATTCATAGAAGTTGTGGCAGGCATCTGCCCAAAATGGAAGGTTCTAAGTCAGACCTTTTTTGCCAAAGTAGCTGTTCCAGTGCTGCATCATGATGCGCTGCATTTACTTTTACAAGCTTTGCAGCAAAATGTCGTCCACACTATCTACCTGTTGACAGACATGTAGACCAGTTGTCAGGCGACTGATTGCATGTGCATCACTGTACACTGGATCTCATTTGTGGGGGTACATCAAAGCTATCTATCTGGCCCTGAAGACATTTTAAGAGCATTTAGCTGCATGCAATATTAGCCATGTTCACCATGGAGAAATCACATACAGCTGCAAACATCTTGGTCAAATTTAGCAAGGTGTCTGAATGGCTGTGACCCAGAGGTCTTCAAATTGGATTTGTTGCCATGGACAATGGCAGCAACATAGACAAGGTGATGTCTGATGGAGGCTATTTCAGGATTCTGTGCTTGGAGCACTGCACCAACCTGGTTGTTTGAAAATGTCACAAGAAAGAAGACATAGGGGGTCATTCCAACCCTGGCGGTCGGTGATAAAGCGTCGGCCAACCCGCCAACAGGCAGGCGGTCAAAAAATGGAATTCTAACCCTAGCGGGAACCGCCAACACAGGCCGCCACTTTAACACTCCGACCGCCACGGTGGGACAGACAAACAGCGCGGCGGTCACCGCCAACAGGCAGGAGGCAGACAATGTACCGCCCATCCTATCACAACTCACCAATCCGCCACCTTTTCCGGGGCGGGAGCCCCGCCGATAAAAACACGGCGGAAACAGACTACGAACGGGAAAACGCTCACCTCTACACACTCCACGAGGAAGGTGGACAGCATGGAACCCGAATTAAACATCCTACCAGCTATTGTCTACCTGCTCATCTACCAGGAGTACGAACGCCAGCGCAGACGACAACGGTGAGTACTGCACCTACGACACAGGGGAGGGGGGAGGAGGAAAGCTCACGGGCACACACATGTGCCATACACCCACCCCCCCACCCCAAATACCTACACCCCAATGCAGAGCAACAAGTCAGAGTGACACCCCCCAAACCCACCGGAATAATGCAAAGACACAATTAAAATGATCTATAAAATATATGTATAAATAGCTCCATTGAAGGTATGGGAAATATGCAATATGAAAGATACTAAATAAGGAATGAACATAGTCAAAAATATATACATAGGCAATAAGTCCTGCCCATTCTGTCAAAGTTCCATAGTCCGTGGGCCAATGTGCACAAACACATGGGCAAAGCCCACACAGGAGACCAGATACCATTGGAGATAACACTGCTGGGGCATCAGATGATAAAACTACAGGCACCTCAGGGGGAAGGAAAGGGGGGGCACCTCAGCCACATGAGTCCACGAGGCCAGATCCACGAGGGGCCTCCATGCCCACTGTCCCATCCTGGGGAGTGCAAAGCCACAGTCTCACAAGTCTCTACAGTGGGTGGCTTGCCCACTGTGCCATCCTGGGGAGTGCAAAGCCACAGTCTCACAAGTCTCTACAGTGGGTGGCTTGCCCACTGTGCCATCCTTGGGAGTGCAAAGCGACAGTCTCTCAAGTCTCTACAGTGTGTGGCTTGCCCACTGTTCCATCCTGGGAAGTGCCAAGCCACTGTCCATCAGATGGATTACCGACTCCACTGTTAATGGAGGAGGCATGGTGCCCAGAGTGCTTCGTGAAGCCCTGCTCGACACAGAACCGGCACTGTCAATGGGCCAGCGGTGCTTCAGACGGCGGTGGCCAGCGGAGCGGTGCTTGACAGGAAGGCCCCAGCGGAGCGGTGCTTGAGATGAAGGGCCCAGCGGAGCGGTGCTTGACAGGAAGGGCCCAGCGGAGCGGTGCTCGAGATGAAGGGCCCAGCGGAGCGTTCTTGTCACGGCGGGCCCCTGTTCAGCGGTGCTTCTCACGGCAGGGCCCTGTTCAGCGGTTCTTGTCACAGTGGGCCCCTGTTCAGTGGTTCTTGTCACGGCGGGACCCTGTTCAGCGGTTCTTCTCACGGCGGTGCAGAGACGGCGGGGCCCAGCGGAGCGGTGCTTGAAAGGAAGGGCCCAGCGGAGCGGTGCTTGAGATGAAGGGCCCAGCGGAGCGGTGCTTGACAGGAAGGGCCCAGCGGAGCGGTGCTTGAGACGGCGGTGGCCAGTGGAGCGGTGCTTGACAGGAAGGCCCCAGCGGAGCGGTGCTTGAGATGAAGGGCCCAGCGGAGCGGTGCTTGACAGGAAGGGCCCAGCGGAGAGGTGCAGAGACGGCGGGGCCCAGCGGAGCGCTGCTTGAAAGGAAGGGCCCAGCGGAGCGGTGCTTGATATGAAGGGCCCAGCGGAGCGGTGCTTGACAGGAAGGGCCCAGCGGAGCGGTGCTTGAGAGGAAGGGCCCAGCAGAGCGGTGCTTGAGACGGGGGTGGCCAGCGGAGTGGTGCTTGACAGGAAGGGCCCAGCGAAGCGGTGCAGAGACGGCGGGGCCCAGCGGAGCGGTGCTTGAAAGGAAGGGCCCAGCAGAGCGGTGCAGAGACGGCTGGGCCCAGCGGAGCGGTGCTTGAAAGGAAGGGCCCAGCGAAGCGGTGCAGAGACGGCGGGGCACAGCGGAGCGGTGCTTGAAAGGAAGGGCCCAGCGGAGCGGTGCTTGAGATGAAGGGCCCAGCGGTGCGGTGCTTGACAGGAAGGGCCCAGCGGAGCGGTGCTTGAGATGAAGGGCCCAGCGGAGCGGTGCTTGACAAGAAGGGCCCAGCGAAGCGGTGCAGAGACGGCAGGGCCCAGCGGAGCGGTGCTTGAAAGGAAGGGCCCAGCGGAGCGGTGCTTGAGATGAAGGGCCCAGCGGTGCGGTGCTTGACAGGAAGGGCCCAGCGGAGCGGTGCTTGAGATGAAGGGCCCAGCGGAGCGGTGCATGAAAGGAAGGGCCCAGCGGAGCGGTGCTTGAGATGAAGGGCCCAGCGGAGCGGTGCTTGACAGGAAGGGCCCAGCGGAGCGGTGCTTGAGACGGCGGTGGCCAGCGGAGCGGTGCTTGACAGGAAGGCCCCAGCGGAGCGGTGCTTGAGATGAAGGGCCCAGCGGAGCGGTGCTTGACAGGAAGGGCCCAGCGGAGCGGTGCAGAGATGGCGGGGCCCAGCGGAGCGGTGCTTGAGATGAAGGGCCCAGCGGAGCGGTGCTTGAAAGGAAGGGCCCAGCGGAGCGGTGCTTGAGATGAAGGGCCCAGCGGAGCGGTGCTTGACAGGAAGGGCCCAGCGGAGTGGTGCTTGACAAGAAGGGCCCAGCGGAGCGGTGCTCGAGATGAAGGGCCCAGCAGAGCGGTGCTTGAAAGGAAGGGCCCAGCGGAGCGGTGCTTGAGATGAAGGGCCCAGCGGAGCGGTGCTTGACAGGAAGGGCCCAGCGGAGCGGTGCTCGAGATGAAGGGCCCAGCGGAGCGTTCTTGTCACGGCGGGCCCCTGTTCAGCGGTGCTTCTCACGGCAGGGCCCTGTTCAGCGGTTCTTGTCACAGTGGGCCCCTGTTCAGTGGTTCTTGTCACGGCGGGACCCTGTTCAGCGGTTCTTCTCACGGCGGTGCAGAGACGGCGGGGCCCAGCGGAGCGGTGCTTGAAAGGAAGGGCCCAGCGGAGCGGTGCTTGAGATGAAGGGCCCAGCGGAGCGGTGCTTGACAGGAAGGGCCCAGCGGAGCGGTGCTTGAGACGGCGGTGGCCAGTGGAGCGGTGCTTGACAGGATGGCCCCAGCGGAGCGGTGCTTGAGATGAAGGGCCCAGCGGAGCGGTGCTTGACAGGAAGGGCCCAGCGGAGAGGTGCAGAGACGGCGGGGCCCAGCGGAGCGCTGCTTGAAAGGAAGGGCCCAGCGGAGCGGTGCTTGATATGAAGGGCCCAGCGGAGCGGTGCTTGACAGGAAGGGCCCAGCGGAGCGGTGCTTGAGAGGAAGGGCCCAGCAGAGCGGTGCTTGAGACGGGGGTGGCCAGCGGAGTGGTGCTTGACAGGAAGGGCCCAGCGAAGCGGTGCAGAGACGGCGGGGCCCAGCGGAGCGGTGCTTGAAAGGAAGGGCCCAGCAGAGCGGTGCAGAGACGGCTGGGCCCAGCGGAGCGGTGCTTGAAAGGAAGGGCCCAGCGAAGCGGTGCAGAGACGGCGGGGCACAGCGGAGCGGTGCTTGAAAGGAAGGGCCCAGCGGAGCGGTGCTTGAGATGAAGGGCCCAGCGGTGCGGTGCTTGACAGGAAGGGCCCAGCGGAGCGGTGCTTGAGATGAAGGGCCCAGCGGAGCGGTGCTTGACAAGAAGGGCCCAGCGAAGCGGTGCAGAGACGGCAGGGCCCAGCGGAGCGGTGCTTGAAAGGAAGGGCCCAGCGGAGCGGTGCTTGAGATGAAGGGCCCAGCGGTGCGGTGCTTGACAGGAAGGGCCCAGCGGAGCGGTGCTTGAGATGAAGGGCCCAGCGGAGCGGTGCATGAAAGGAAGGGCCCAGCGGAGCGGTGCTTGAGATGAAGGGCCCAGCGGAGCGGTGCTTGACAGGAAGGGCCCAGCGGAGCGGTGCTTGAGACGGCGGTGGCCAGCGGAGCGGTGCTTGACAGGAAGGCCCCAGCGGAGCGGTGCTTGAGATGAAGGGCCCAGCGGAGCGGTGCTTGACAGGAAGGGCCCAGCGGAGCGGTGCAGAGATGGCGGGGCCCAGCGGAGCGGTGCTTGAGATGAAGGGCCCAGCGGAGCGGTGCTTGAAAGGAAGGGCCCAGCGGAGCGGTGCTTGAGATGAAGGGCCCAGCGGAGCGGTGCTTGACAGGAAGGGCCCAGCGGAGTGGTGCTTGACAAGAAGGGCCCAGCGGAGCGGTGCTCGAGATGAAGGGCCCAGCAGAGCGGTGCTTGAAAGGAAGGGCCCAGCGGAGCGGTGCTTGAGATGAAGGGCCCAGCGGAGCGGTGCTTGACAGGAAGGGCCCAGCGGAGCGGTGCTCGAGATGAAGGGCCCAGCGGAGCGTTCTTGTCACAGCGGGCCCCTGTTCAGCGGTGCTTCTCACGGCAGGGCCCTGTTCAGCGGTTCTTGTCACAGTGGGCCCCTGTTCAGTGGTTCTTGTCACGGGGTGCCCTGTTCAGCGGTTCTTGTCACGGCGGGCCCCTGTTCAGCGGTGCTTCTCACGGCGGGGCCCTGTTCAGCGGTTCTTCTCACGGCGGGCCCCTGTTCAGCGGTGCTTCTCCCGGCGGGGCCCTGTTCAGCGGTGCTTCTCCCGGCTGGCCCCTGTTCAGCGGTGCTTCTCCCGGCGGGGCCCTGTTCAGCGGTGCTTCTCACGGCGGGCCCTGTTCAGCGGTTCTTGTCACGGCGGGCCCCTGTTCAGCGGTGCTTCTCACGGCGGGGCCCTGTTCAGCGGTTCTTCTCACGGCGGGCCCCTGTTCAGCGGTTCTTGTCACGGCGGGCCCCTGTTCAGCGGTGCTTCTCCCGGCGGGCCCCTGTTCAGCAGTGCTTCTCCCGGCGGGGCCCTGTTCAGCGGTGCTTCTCCCGGAGGGGCCCTGTTCAGCGGTGCTTGTCCTGTGTTTCTAGGGAGCCAGACCTGGCCAAGACTTCCCGCTCAGTCGCCATCCGACATTGCGGTCGCGGGGCCCTCCTGTGATGGAGTCCTGGGCCCGTGGGTGTCGTCCGTCACTACCGGAATGGGGCTGGTGGGGCCCTCCTGGGCAGCTCGCCTGCTGCCTGACTTCTCCGCCCTGCTGCCCTTGCCCTCCTTCGCTGAAGCTCTGTGGCCCTTGCCTCCCTTTGATGATGTGGCAGGTGATGGGGCAAGGCTACTGTCCTTGGTGGCAGCCGTCTCAGGCTTGTCACGCCGGCCCTTATTTTTTTTTGTCCTCTTCCCAGGGGGTGGGCTGGCTGTCCCCTTGCTGCTGGCCGATGTTCCTGCCCTAGGAGCTGGTGGACTCCAATAGCCCTGCACTATGGTCACAGTAGATGCAGGGCTGGTGGTGGCTGAGGTGCTTTTTTTACTCTTACCAGATGGAGGGGGTGGGTCAGTGATTGGAACGAGCTCAAGGTTGGAAAGGAAAAGCACTTTGGAAGGACAGGGACGGGTAGGTGTAGAGGGTATGGGAGTGGAGAAAGAGGATGTGGTTGTAGGAGAGTCAAGTGTGCTGTCTTTGGGTGCAGGTGCTTGTGACAGAGGCTGTCGTGAGGTGGATGGCTGTTGAGTGGGTGGCTGCCTGCGTTTGTGTGGTTTGGAAGAGGGGGTGACAGACACACTGGGAGAGGACACAGGGGACGTGTAAATGGCAGTGGGGGTGGTGACTGCACGTGTGCGGACTGTAATGGAGGGTGTGATGGTGATGGAAGTACTGGCTGATAGTGGTGTGCATGCAGGTGTGAGTGGAGACGTCACAGGGAGGGAGGAGGGAGATGAGGAGGTGGGGGACACAGAGGTGGTAGTGACTGTTGGCATGTCTGCATCTGGATGTTGCCTGGGTGAATGCTTGTGGGATCTGTGGTGCTTATGTCTGGATGAGCTGCCCTTGGGTGTAGAGGTGTGTGCAGGCTGGTCTGATGGTGTGGATGGGATAGGCAGAGGAACAGGAGACTGGGACTGGGTGGAGGGAGTCAGAAGAGGGAGGTTGGAGACAGGGACAATGGCTGCCGTCAGTGCTGAGGCCAGAGCGTTGAACGATCGCTGATGGGCAGCCTGACCCGAATGAATGCCCTCCAGGTATGCATTGCTCCGATGCACCTCCCTTTCTACACCCTGGATGGTATTCAAAAGGGTAGACTGCCCAACAATGAGTGTCCTGAGGAGGTCAATGACCTCCTCACTGAGGGCAGCAGGGGTAACTGGGGCAGGGCCTGAGGTGCCAGGGGCGAAGGAGATGCCCGCCTTCCTGGGCGAGCGGGCACGGAGCGAAGGCTGAGGGGCTGCTGGGAGGGCGGGGCTGGTGCGCTGGGTGGCGGCTGTACCTGTTGTGGCGGTGGGCACGGATGTTGGCGCCACCGCAAGGGAGCTCCCTTCCGAGGACGTGTCGGTGTCGCTGACGTCTCCACGGGTCCCCGTTGTGGAGCTCCACTCGCCCTCCGTCTCACTGGTGTACTCGGAGTCTGTTGCATGGCCCTCAGTGGCCATGTGAGATGCAGCTCCCTCGTGTGCCGATGCCACTTCTCCTACGCCTGATGATGCTAATGCACACATGAACAGGAAGACAAAGAAAATGGGGGGGGGGGAGAAATGAAGACAGGTTGAGTGCATGCATTGGCAACACCGTTGTCGGAGAGGACAGACACAGAAGCCCCCTGCACTAGGCCGCGCAATCGGGGTACACTACTCAGTTATTGTGACTAGGCCTACAGGTCTATGGACGACGAATGCACACATGGGTGAGGCCGGACCATGGATAGCTGTACTTGGCACCCTACAGAGGTGGGGGGCGGGGGCACAGGGCCGTGTCTAACGGAGGGGCCTAGCCTGCAGAATGCACCCTGGCCTAGAGATAGCCACAGCCCTCCTCCCCCACCCAGACACCTTCACTGCGCGCAAAGATAGCAGAATGTGCTGATACTCACCCCCTTGTGTCTGCTGTGATGTCCTCACGCGCCCATCCAAATCGGGGTAGGTCACCGCCAGGATCCGGGACATCAGGGGGGTCAATTGGCGGCTGGCACTCCTCCTACGTTGGGAGGCCATCCCCAGCAGAGACTCAGCGGTCTTTCTGGTCCCGCGGCGGATGTCCTCCCACCTCTTTTGGCAGTGGGTGCCCCGTCTGTTGTGGACCCCCAGGGCCCGGACGTCCTTGGCGATGGCACGCCAAATGTCGATCTTCTGATGGGCGCTGACCTATGTGACATGTACAGGGTGGTAAAGGAAATCTCATCAGTTTTCTGCCTGGTCAATGTGAGTGGCCCCCCCTCCCCAACCTTGCCATGTGGCACATGCTCTCATCTTTCGTGTGTTGCACTCCTCATTCGCTCCCCTCCCCACCATCTTACATACACCCCACTCAACACAGGCATAGCCCATTCAACGTGCACCCTGTGTACTAACCTGTTGGTCTGGAGGACCGTAGAGTAGCGCATACTGGGGGAGGACCCCATCAACAAGTTTCTCCAATTCTTCGGAAGTGAAGGCAGGGGCCCTTTCCCCAGTCGCAGCAGCCATTGTATCTCCCAGACCGAGGTCACAGCAGCACTTGCAGTATCGGTCCTCTCCTGTGGATGATCAGGTCTCGAGTGATTAATCAGATAGAAAATGGCGGTCACGCCCGTGGCGGTGCGTACCGCCGCGGTGCGTACCGCGACCGCAGGCGCCCATCCTCATTGGCTACTGAAACCCATAGGGTGCAATGTTAACCAATGCGGCTTAGCACCGCGGTCTTCGACCACCTACCGCCACGGTGTGCCACGCCAGCGCAGTGACCTCACATCCCACTGTCACACTTCACAGGTCAGGCAGCCGCCATTTCAAGGGCCCACATGGCATAATTTCTACTGCGTCACACAGGCCTAGGCCTTGCATTGCCACTCATACAAGCCTTTCAATGCATAGCGATTCGTGTACTCTGCAAGCTGTGTGAACGAACCTGTGGGTTGCTTGACTCTGTGCTCCATGTTGTCCTTCCTAGGCACCGTCCGCTGGGACTTGCGAGAAGAAGGATGAATCCTCCCGTGTACCGACCGCTGGTGGACCTGTTGACAATGGAAGAACGACATATCATACTTACATACAGGCTTGACAGAGCAACTATACATGAACTATGTGCCCAGCTGGAGCCAGACCTGATGTCCCCCATCCGCCAACCCACAGGGATTCACCCTCTGGTGCAGGTTCTGTCAGTACTCCATTTTTTGGCAAGTGGGTCTTTTCAGACAACAGTGGCCATATCATCTGGGATGTCTCAGCCTATGTTTTCTAAGGTTTTGTCCAGAGTGTTGTCTGCCCTGATGAAATACATGCGGAGCTACATTATTTTCCCTGAGGTGGGCGAATTGGCTACAGTGAAGGGTGATTTCTATGCCCTTGGACATATCCCCAACATCATTGGTGCCATTGATGGGACCCATGTGGCTTTTGTTCCCCCCAAAGAAAGTGAGCAGGTGTACAGAAACAGAAAAAGTTATCATTCGATGAATGTCCAGGTGGTCTGTTTGGCTGACCAGTACATCTCCCATGTAAATTCCAAGTTCCCCGGGTCAGTGCATGACGCGTATGTCATGCGAAATAGCAGCATCCCTTATGTGATGGAACAGCTACAGAGACACCGTGTGTGGCTAATTGGTGACTCTGGTTACCCCAACCTGTCGTGGCTACTGACCCCAGTGAGGAATCCCCAGACCAGGGCAGAGGAACGGTACAATGAGGCCCATGGGCGAACTAGGAGGATCATTGAAAGGACCTTCGGGGTCCTGAAGGCCAGATTTAGGTGCCTGCATATGACAGGGGGATCCCTAATGTACTCACCAAAGAAGGTATGCCATATCATCGTGGCCTGCTGTATGCTTCACAATCTTGCTTTGCGACGCCAGGTGCCTTTTCTGCAGGAGGATGGTCCAGATGGTGGTGTTGTAGCAGCTGTGGAGCCTGTGGAGAGTGAAGAGGAGGAAGACAACGGGGACGACACGGACAACAGGGATAAAGTCATACAACTATATTTTCAGTAGCACACAGGTAAGAATCACCCACGCCATTTTACATTTACTTAAGGCCTCATGCGTCTCCACTGTCTGTGTTTCCCCCCAGTTCCTGTTAACTGATTTGTGACTTTCCCTTCCCTTTTCAGAGCTGTATGACCCACTGCGTGACTTCTGCTTTGTTTGCCCATGGATTAAAGCTTATTGAAATTGGTATGTTGTCATCACAAAGTAACTGGACATTATCGCACCGTTATGTGTAATACATTTGTTAAAAATACAAGCAGACTCCGGTTATTTTAAGTGCTATAAGTGATTTATTTTAAGTGCTACATATAGGTACATGATTGTAAAACGGTGATGGGTGGGGGTGGAGTAATGTCCATGGCAGAGTCCAGTTCTCAGTCGCACAGGTGCATTGTCCATATGCCTGTGGAAGGATGGAGCAGGGGCAGTTAAAGGTTGGACATGGTGACAATGTGGGACAGTGGGATGACATCAGGGGGTATCTTAGGCTGGCGGGGGTCTTGCAATCCTACTCTGTCTTCTTGTGAGATCTCAGGTTCCGCTTGCGGGGTGGTTCTTCTTCTGCAGGAGGTGGGGTTCTGCTGGCCTGTTGTTGTGTGGGGGCCTCCTGTCCACTAGCGCCGGCGGAGGTGGTAGGCTGTTCCTGGCCTGGGCTAGTGACAGGGGCCCTTTGGGGTGCCACATGGTCCCACAATGTTGTGACTATCTGGGTAAGGGCCACGACGATGGTCCCCATTGCGGAACTGATGTTCCTCAGTTCCTCTCTGAACCCCATGTACCGTTCCTCCTGCAGTGCCTGGATCTCCTGGAACCGGGCCAGTACCATCGCCATCGTCTCCTGGGAGTGGTGGTAAGCTCCCATGATGGAGGAGGGGGCCTCTTGGAGAGTCGGTTCCCTGGGCCTGTCCCCCCCCTGTCGCACAGCAGCCCTCCCAGTTCCCCTGTGTTCCTGGGCCTCTGTCCCCTGGACGGTGTGCCCACTACCACTGCCCCCAGGTCCCTGTTGTTGTTGGGGTGGTAGGTCAACCTGGGTGCCCTGTAGTGGTGGACACACCGCTGATTGACGTGTCCTGGAGACAGAGGCATGGGCCCGCTGGGTGGGAGCTGTGCTGGTGTTCCCAGAGGGGGTTGGGTCTGGTGTAGCCTGTGGCTGTCTGTGGGGAACCGACTGTCCAGAGGTCCCCGATGGGCTGGGCTGGTCATCTGGGTCCAGGGAGACAGAGCTGCTGTCATCGCTGGGGGCCTCTTCTGGGGGTGGGATGGACATCTCTGGACCCTCCGTGGTGGTGTGGTGGCGTTCGGGTCCTGCAGGGGTATAAAGGTATGGTTATTGCTTCTGTGTGTGGCATTTCGTGTGATGGGTGGGTGTCCGTGTACCCAAGTGCAGGCATTCCCTTGTGGGGGCTTTTGTGAGGGTGGCTTGTGGAGGTGATGTGTGTGTGCAGTGGGCATGCTTTGGTGATGGGTGTCCATGCTTTGTGGTCGCATGCAGGGCTTGGTGTTGGGATGGGTGGGTTGTGATGGTGAGCCTTTTGCAAGGAGTTGGTGTGATGGGGGTGGGGGTGAGGGTGGGGGTATGATTTGGCATGCAGGTGGGGTGGGGGTGGGAAGCAGCAGTGAAGATTTGACTTACCAGAGTCCATTCCTCCGCCTACTCCTGCGAGGCCCTCAGGATGCAGGATGTGCAAGACTTCCTCCTCCCATGCTGTAAATTCTGGGGGAGCAGGTGGGGGTCCGCCGCCAGTCTTCTGCACCGCAATGTTGTGCCTTGATACCATGGAACGCACCTTCCCCCGTAGGTCGTTCCAGCGCTTCCTTATGTCATCCCGATTGCGTGGATGCTGTCCCACCGCGTTGACCCTGTCCACTATCCTTTGCCATAGCTCCATCTTCCTGCCAATTGTGGTGTGCTGCACCTGTGCCCCGAAGAGCTGGGGCTCTACACGGACTATTTCCTCCACCATGACCCTGAGTTCTGCGTCAGTGAACCTGGGGTGTCTTTGGGGTGCCATGGGGTGGTGTGGATGAGGTGTGGGGTGGCGTTTGTGGTGATGAGTGTGGTGCGTGTGGTGGTGTGTGGTGTTTGGTGCGTGGATTCTGTGTGGGTGATGGTGTTGTGTGCCTCTGTGTTGTGGGATTGTCTATTCTGTGCTCTCTCTCTATCCTTCGTCAATAATTTCGGGTCGTAGGGGTTTGTGGGTGATGTGGGTGTGTGTTTTATATTGTGTTGGGTGTGTGGGAGTGGTGTTAGTATGTTTATCAGGTGTGCTTGTTTCAAACTGACCAATGTGGCTGAGTTTTCTATGTGTGTGTGTATTTTGACTGCGGCGGTGTGTACCGCCAATGGAATACCGCGTTTGAAAGACCGCCGCGTTTATTTGTGGGTCGGAATGGTATGGGCGTATTTCTGTTGGCGTGACGGTGGAGGTTTGGTCATCGCCATTTTTTCGCTGACCTTTGGTGTGGCAGACTTTTGTGGATGTCGGGTTTTTGGCGGTTTGCAAGTTGCGGGTCAGAATGACCGTGGCGGTTTACCGCGGCCGCAGCGGTGTTATGGCGGTCTTCTGACCGGCGGTAAGCGCCTTTTACCGCCGAGGTCAGAATGACCCCCATAGTCTGCAACGTACTGACCACTTGCATCCAAATCTGTACTAATTTGAACTATGCTTTTAATGCCCAGAAGCATTTTTGGATTATTTAGTGTGCTAATAGAGTAGCAGTTAAAGTGCTGATACAGGAGGTGCCAACATTTTAGAACTCAACCTATTATATGTTTCAGCGTCTTTTTGAGCAGTAAAGACAGCTAGATGAATATGTCATTCAAAGAGGAGATGCTTCTCCCTTTTGAGGTTTTCAGGAGGACAGTATGATGGGCCAAGCTATCCCATTGTTGCATCTGCTACAGGAGTAGCTAAAGAAGGGGTCTAAACGGTTTGCAATCAGAGGTGTGAACAAAAACCTAGAAGCACATGTTTTGGTTGAGAGCCTAAGCTATTGCCTGACTTGTAATGAAAGGCTTCAAAAATGCATTATCTCCTGTAAAGAGTACATGTGTGCCACCCGAGAAGATCCACGCTACAAAAAAAGTCTTCCCACTTTTATTCTTTTTTCTGAAGGGGATAATTCAAAATACAGGTGGTAGATTGTTGAGCAAGTAGAACTGGAAGAAGAACAGTTGGAACTTGGAATCCCACTCCACATTTCTGGGATGCCACCTTCAACTTTCAGAGAGGGTATCTGGATGACCCAAAATAGGTGTACGTGGATCAAACTCCATTGGTGTATTAGTATGGAAAGATGTGCCAATGGCTACAGCTCAGCAGTCTGGCAATAACATATCTGGCTTACCTGTCGTCAGTGTGTCTGCTGAACGTGTGTTCAGTGCAGCTGGCACAGATGCTACACTGAGAAGGACTAGTTTCTCGCCTCAAAATGTGGATTGATTCACCATGATCAAAATGAACCAGCTTTTTATACAACCTAATTGAACCATTCCTGAACCACCACAGGAGGAAGAAGAGGATGATTGGAAAAATGAAGTGTGTTAGTTGACCGACTTCTGGGTGGACTACCTGAGTTTGAAGATGAAATCTACTTCCCAGAGTATGCCAGTGCTACCATACCACGTTTTCTTTATTCCTCATTTAACTTCTTTTGTTCTTTTTTTCTTTTCTACAGAAAAAAGTAGCGAGTGGAACACTATATTCGTATCAGATTTATGCTGCCCCACCATTTTTTTGTCACACTCACATATATAGCCAGTTTGGAGTTGGACCCTTGTGTAGTTAAGGAACGCCCCCACATTCCCTTCAGGACATTGAATGCAATTCCTACCTTTCTCACAAGCAATTGGCTATCCTTTTTATAGAGCACCTAGCAAGGCTGCCCAATGAAGGTCACTGATTAAAAGCCAATGCCAAATTCAAATGTGCTGCTACCATCAAAAAGTAAATCATATTTTGGATCATCAACCAGGTGCTTGGATTGAAAGAGGTAACTATTTACTATTGCACCAATGAGTGGTGATATATTGATTGAGTGTGAGTGGTGATTGATGATGCATGTGGTGGCCTGGCTAACAGTAAGGGGGGGGAGTTCAACAAATTTGTAAACTTGATTTTGATGATATATAACATTTTAGGGACTGATGGGTGACCATTATTTCCAGAAAGTGATAGGCGTTTCAAATTTACAAAAAATAATCTGTGGGGTCTACTTCTTTTTTATAGTTCCTTAGAGACCAGACCAATCATTCTAGCTACTAAACACAAATCTACACAAAATACTCCAATTATATTTCTCTATTTGTTCTTCAACAGCAGTGCACTACAAAGGTCTACCTCACTCGGTTTAGGACTGGAACAGAGTAACTCAAAATCAGGAGGAGGAGGATGGAGGTATGACTCATGACAGTACTTCCCCAACAGCTAGGAGGAGAAAGTTATTGACTACAAAGAGAAACCATGATGATGGCGAAGACTCTGAGGCCCAGTTCTCACTCATCTCTGTGGTCAGAAGTGTGTTGATTTGAAAAAAGCTGCTGTGTGTGTGTTTGTTGCATTGCTGGCTCAAACGTGAATCTCCTTTTTATGTTCTTGCTCTATCTTTGAGCCTGCTTGGGACACTCCTGACTTCTCATGAAGCTTACCTTGCTTAATTTTTTTATTTTCCTCTATAGTATAGTTACTGTGTTCTCAATATGCATGCCTTCTCCTAGTCCACTCATCTCCTGCACAAACACAACTTGGTGAAAGCTCCACAAACTCCAGCTTATCTACAGGGCAGTTTCAGGCATCTAAGAGTGACGGACATGCCAAGAAGAATGGAGAAGAACCCACCAATTTGGCAGCATCCTTTTCCTTTTAACTATCATACTTTTTAAAACTGGGTGGGTTACTTAAATCCTCTATAATTGTTATTTTTCAAACCTTGACGACATACCATTTAGAGATACACTATTTTGGTTCTCCCTTGGGCAGAAGGACTGTTTGCAATGCATTTAACTGAACTGTGCCATACCTATCCATTCATCATTTCCTTTCACAACAGAGCGATGGTGTGCTGCTCAGCGACCAAATGAATATTATTGTGGTTTCTTTTGTGTTGTGCTTGTCTTTGTCACACCATTCCCCAAATCCCCTTTCCCATCTACTCATTGAGCCCATAACCCTCATCCCTCAGGCTGTGTGATTTATTGAGCTGTGGCTTAATTTTACACCATAATAGGATGATACACTTGCATAGTTCCTAGCCTCTCCCCTTATCCCTTCCACATTTACTACTGATATGTAGGCTACAATTGCAATGCAGTGTTCTTTGCACAGAAAAGATCGGAGAAGCAGAGTCCGAGGTTTGCATCAATAGGTTAGTGAATAGCATTTTGTATTACTTAAGTAATAGTACTACTTCATGTGCTACAAAATGAAGTTTTTGAAGTCTCCAAAAGTCTCCAAAAGGTAAAACTGAACAGCTTGCTTTGTTTTTGTGATGAGCACCCTGCAACGATGCAATGCTTGTAATTTGCAGACGTATTATATGTAACTGCACACCTTCCTTAGTTGGTCCTTACAAGACAGTTAATAAAAATTATACTTGTATAGAAAGAAGTTTTGAATGTTCCAATTTCCAAGCAAAAGGCCACTTCACATACAGCTTTAGCCTTTATACATTTCTGTTTTTTTTCAGGAACCTCTATAAAGTTATCAAGAAAAAACTTTGTACATCCCTAAATTAACTAGACTATCCAAAATAATTGTTTCTGAAATTATACCTACTATTCCACAGAGATGTGGATAGCTGATGCATAATTTAGAATTATAATGAAAAAACTTAATGAAGAAACATATTTTACTTTAGAAATGATACATGCATGCCTGTAAGGTTCTGCAACTTTAATACATTTACTAACAACACTTTTTCATAAAGGTCAAATAGACATAAACACACATCTTTCAAATTTTTACTGTTCCATATGATTAAAAAATACTTCATGATTTATGTGGCCCAAAGGGGTTTTCATTTATGTAGTTTTAACATCAGTTTGTGAAACACTTTCAGTAATTTTAACATGACATTTAAAAGCATTTCAAGTCTTCAAAAACAGTATAATTGTATATTCTAGATACAACAATTCATTTTTAAACAGATTTCTTCATGTAGATGTTTTGCTGTAAAATGCAAACAAAATATGACATTGCAATAATGTTATATTCTAAGAATGACTTTGAGGTTCTGCAAAATCATATTCGATATAATAATTGAATATATATATATATATATATATATATATATATATATATTCAAATCTGCAATGATATTGCAAAACATCAAAGTCATTCTTAGGCTGTGGCTTAGGAAACTTTCCAGGCAGCAGCTGACAAGACTGGCAAATTTTTTGGGGAAGTCTTGTGAAGATTCATCAAGCGGCGCCAAAGATATAGGCAAGTAAAAAAAGTGGTGAATGCCACTGGGTAATATGTATAGATATACAGGGAGTGCAGAATTATTAGGCAAGTTGTATTTTTGAGGATTAATTTTATTATTGAACAACAACCATGTTCTCAATGAACCCAAAAAACTCATTAATATCAAAGCTGAATATTTTTGGAAGTAGTTTTTAGTTTGTTTTTAGTTTTAGCTATGTTAGGGGGATATCTGTGTGTGCAGGTGACTATTACTGTGCATAATTATTAGGCAACTTAACAAAAAAAAATATATACCCATTTCAATTATTTATTATTACCAGTGAAACCAATATAACATCTCAACATTCACAAATATACATTTCTGACATTCAAAAACAAAACAAAAACAAATCAGTGACCAATATAGCCACCTTTCTTTGCAAGGACACTCAAAAGCCTGCCATCCATGGATTCTGTCAGTGTTTTGATCTGTTCACCATCAACATTGCGTGCAGCAGCAACCACAGCCTCCCAGACACTGTTCAGAGAGGTGTACTGTTTTCCCTCCTTGTAAATCTCACATTTGATGATGGACCACAGGTTCTCAATGGGGTTCAGATCAGGTGAACAAGGAGGCCATGTCATTAGATTTCCTTCTTTTATACCCTTTCTTGCCAGCCACGCTGTGGAGTACTTGGACGCGTGTGATGGAGCATTGTCCTGCATGAAAATCATGTTTTTCTTGAAGGATGCAGACTTCTTCCTGTACCACTGCTTGAAGAAGGTGTCTTCCAGGAACTGGCAGCAGGACTGGGAGTTGAGCTTGACTCCATCCTCAACCCGAAAAGGCCCCACAAGCTCATCTTTGATGATACCAGCCCAAACCAGTACTCCACCTCCACCTTGCTGGCGTCTGAGTCGGACTGGAGCTCTCTGCCCTTTACCAATCCAGCCACGGGCCCATCCATCTGGCCCATCAAGACTCACTCTCATTTCATCAGTCCATAAAACCTTAGAAAAATCAGTCTTGAGATATTTCTTGGCCCAGTCTTGACGTTTCAGCTTGTGTGTCTTGTTCAGTGGTGGTCGTCTTTCAGCCTTTCTTACCTTGGCCATGTCTCTGAGTATTGCACACCTTGTGCTTTTGGGCACTCCAGTGATGTTGCAGCTCTGAAATATGGCCAAACTGGTGGCAAGTGGCATCGTGGCAGCTGCACGCTTGACTTTTCTCAGTTCATGGGCAGTTATTTTGCGCCTTGGTTTTTCCACACGCTTCTTGCGACCCTGTTGACTATTTTGAATGAAATGCTTGATTGTTCGATGATCACGCTTCAGAAGCTTTGCAATTTTAAGAGTGCTGCATCCCTCTGCAAGATATCTCACTATTTTTGACTTTTCTGAGCCTGTCAAGTCCTTCTTTTGACCCATTTTGCCAAAGGAAAGGAAGTTGCCTAATAATTATGCACACCTGATATAGGGTGTTGATGTCATTAGACCACACCCCTTCTCATTACAGAGATGCACATCACCTAATATGCTTAATTGGTAGTAGGCTTTCGAGCCTATACAGCTTGGAGTAAGACAACATGCATAAAGAGGATGATGTGGTCAAAATACTCATTTGCCTAATAATTCTGCACTCCCTGTATATAATAATGTTATATCCTAACTAAGAATGACTTTGATGTTTTGCAATATCATTATCATATTCAAATGTGCAATGATATTGCAAGACATCCAAGTCATTCTTAGGCTATAACATTATTTTATATATCTATATATATCCATTTCCCAGTCCCATCAGCTGCTACCTGGAAAGTTTCCTGGTGATCCATCCAGGGGGGCTGAAAAAAAGAGGGCGTTGAAAACACATTTTCCCCATTCATTTTTCCATAGGTATTGTGAACAGCAATAGTGCAAAAACTACTGGATGAAATTACACCAAATTTGGCAGGTCCTGGTCCAGCAAGAGTGCTTTTTTTGTATCGGTTTAATTCTGTTCAGCAGGTTTAGAGAAATTAAAGAAAATGAAAATGTGTATATCTAGGGACGTGAAGGATGTATGACCCCTCCCAATCTTGTGCAGAGATCTGATTGGCTGATAACACTTTAACAAACACTCCTTGTCCCCTCCCTCTGCCCCAGGGAGCGCCACCTCCTGCGGCCTTAATATTTGTATGTGGGAAGCCACAGCCCCTCGTTGCCCTGGGGACCACCACATTCCTATGGTTGGTTGTTAATATGTGGGGGAGGGCACATAGGACCACTAGTTCCCGGGGCATTCACATAATAATGTGCGGGGGACCTGTGTCCCCCTCACTGCCCTAGGCACAACCACACCTGAGGTAAGTATTCAAAATAAAAAAGGGGTCCATTTGGGACTTCCATTACCCCCAGGGACCACTGACCCCCCGGGCTATATTCGCGTTGGATGGGGGCCATGGAGGAGCCATTGAGGGCTCCCTCACTGTTCCAGAATGCACGCTGAGCTTTTGGGGTTCGAGCCCACCTGGACTCATTTCCTTTTTTTAAATATAATAAATACATTTTTTTAATTCAACACAAATATTTCATACTAAGTATATGAAATGTTAAAACCTAAAAAACAGACATCTCTTTAACTCTCACTTTCTTCTCTTTTTGTCTCTCTTTCAATCAATTTCTCCCACTCAGACACCTACACACCCACTCAGAGACCCACTCAGACACTCATGCACCCACTCACAGACCCACTCAGACACTCATGCACCCACTCACAGACTCACTGACACCCTGATGCACCCACTCACAGACCCACGACCACACTAATGCACCCACTAAAGCACTGATGTACACACTCTAACAGCATGACAGCCAATCTGACAGCCACTCTCACCCCCCAGATACACCCTATCACACCTATTCTCACACCGAGAGAAGCATCAACTAACTCCCGCCGCACACAGCCAAATGGCTGTGCACAGCATGGGTTTGGGTACTTAGGAGGTGTTGGCCACAGGGTCTGGCTGCAGGCCAGGTTCTTCAGGCTACCTCCCTTGTGCACGGGTGAAGGCCGTGCACAGTGCAAGGTTGGGTGTTTATAGGGGGTTGGCCTCAGGACCGAAGGCCATGTGCAGCTGTGGTTGGATTAACATATAGTAATTACATTACTATAAGTTAGAAAAAACAGAAACTCACTGAAAAAAAACAAAGGTTACAAGGACATTATAGTTAGAAAATAGAAGTAACTATGTCGTGGCCCAAGATAACTCTAACTTGCACCCTCGCCATGCACTGCTAATTACCCCAAAAATTATGTCTCTCATGCCATCTTTAATAACATAATTGATAATATCAATGTAATATTTGGAGTCATTTTTTGATGAAAAAGCTGTGCATTGCGGGGCTGAGAGTGGTCTTTTGTGCTGCCACAGCCCCTCCCACCTGCCTAGTGTGGTCAGCTTGCTGCCACTAACCCCCCCCTACTTTCCATCCGTTGTTTGTGCATATGCCCATATAGTTTCACTGTTGCCCTCCATGACGTTTCTTCTTTTTTATTGCAACTTTTCATATAACCTTCGAAGTGCATATTCAAAAAACCATCTCATCACGATAAAAAAACAATGTTCTAATGCCATAAAATAAAATATACAAGCCAATAAATACCATAATATTGAACATTTCCCAAAATCTCACATTTCTGCTATGAAATTATGCAAGTTTGCCTCTAAATGCATGAGATGACCTGCCTCTATCGCCCCCTCATCCTAATACACCCTATAACCTCTGAAATGTATTATAGAATCCTGATCCATATCAATGCTCTAGCTCCTTCATTTTTAACATTTTGGACTGCCATTGTTGATATGTTGGATTCACTTCTGATCACCAATTTTGAAGAATTATTGATCTAGCTATTAGTACTAAACTAAACAATTGTTTTCTATGCAAACGTGCAATATTGACATTGGGAGAATACCCTAAAACTGCTGTATCGTCATCTACTGACTGATCCATTTAAAAAATGCAAACACGGTACTCCTGGATCTCTACCCAGAACTGGTTTATTTTGAGACAGTCCGAAAGAGAAAGGGTTGAATTACCTACCTCCCAAATTAAGCACCTGAGGAACATATCAGGAACATGGGGACTGATTTTATGTTTGGAAGCTCGGGTGCTATAAAGTAACCATTTTGCATAAAATTGCATTCTACTGAAGTTCGCGCCTTTCCTTAAAGAAACAATAAACACATTTATCTTATTCCAGGTCTCCTCCGTAATGCAAAGCCCTTCCTTATACTGTCACTTACTCCGAGCATTGAGGTATAAAACATTGGCCTTCTTTTGCGCAAGAGTAGAAACCCTGCTACTAATGGATATCCGGTTCTGGTTTCTATCTAATTCTCCACCAAGTCCAGGCTGGCCCAAATTCTACTGAGATCTAAATTAATAAAATAAAACTGCCTTATGCTAATGTAAGACCAGTGTATCATTGTTTTAAAGTGCCTAATGGAGGAACCTTGCAATATCTATTAGATGGCCATCCAGAAGCAGCACTCTTCTCTGATAGGGATATTTTCCCAATTTAAAAATATACTAGGTGTGTGGCTCCATTAATAGCCTGAATATCTTAGTGCTTAAAGAATTGTTCTTTACATTTTAGTGACCACTCTAAAGCATTGTATACGGCGATTTTATGTGATTTTGTGAGGCTCAAAAAGTCAACAAGCTCCTACTCATGGAAGATCTGGTTAAGAAAAAAATGATCTATCCCATTCATTCCTTGGGTTTTAAAAAACCTATATGAACCATTTGCAATATTATCAAAGTAATATAGTCCTAACTTTCTCTGGCCTATATAATGTATCTATTGCCAATCAAGGTGCATTATTTGACAAGATGAAGGCAGAAAATATTTCCTCCACAACCTTTAAGAACTTCATCTGGAGAGTGCACAGAGTAGCAGAAAATTTCACAATGGTAAGATTGACATTCAGATCAAAGCAACCGGGCCCATTATTGAGCGAGGTAGATCCGTCCATTGTGTAAAAAGTGCCTTCATCTTGCAGATCACAGAGGAATAATGCAATCCTTGTAAGTCATTTACATTGTCAGTGACATATACCCTTATATATTGCTTAGGCCTTGGATTAACTAAGGGATGACGTTCTGCGAGTGTTGAGTTTGCAATTACATAATAAAATCTCTGTTTTCAACTTGTTATTCTTATACCCGCTCATTTTTTATAACTCTTGGAATACTTTAAAAAACATTTTTTGATTCTCTATATCTGGCTTTAAAAATAGAGCTATATCATTGGCACATAATTTGATTTTTGTCACGCCACTTATTGGCGGAGCTATGTTTATGTCAGTCTGCACTGCTATTGCTAGAGACTATAAATAACACAGAAAGAATGGGTGGCAAGGGTAATTCTTGCCTTATTCCCTCAGCACCCTGACAGGACCCAATATTACAAGAGCTAATAATTATTTGGGCTGTTCCCCTTTGTAAAATTGAGATATGATCTGAATGATTCTCATAGGGAACCCAAATTCCCCCTAAAATTCTACTCATTTGATTAGCCAATAATTTTGCATTGATCTTCTAATCCACATTTCAAACAATCGTTCAATCAATCAGTGTATGTTAAGCATAGCTACTCACCCATGAGGGTCTCAAAACGCTGAGGTGTGGGGAGAGCGTGGAGCGTCCATCAGTGCAGTAGTTCTTGAAATATCTTCTTTAAACAGCCATGTCTTCAGCTTCTTTGTGAAGTTGATGAGGGGTGTAGTCTCTCTGCGGTGGGGCTGTAGGGGCTTTCCAGGCTGTGGTGGCAAGGTAGGAGAAAGAGCATCCCCCTGTTCTTGTTTTTCTGATGCAGGGTACTTCAGTGAGAGAGAGCTGAGTGTAGGGTCCTGTGAGGTACGTGGAAGTTGAGTCTCCTGTTCAGGTAGACTGGTCCGGTGTTGTGGAGGGCTTTGTATGCGTTGATGAGGATCTTGAAGGTGATTCTTTTCTCTATGGGGAGACAGTGTGGTGTGCACAGTTTAAAAGACTGATGGATCAAAGTGAATTAACGTTTTCTTTATTTTTGTTCTTTTTCAAAAAGCTGACTATTGTTGCAGTGTGAAATTATGCTGTAACCTCACTCTCTCCCATGATAAAATTGGCAACTTTTGGTAGCTCTGGATTTAAATCTGGGTCAAGTTTCTTATAAAACTCAGCTGGCAGGCCGCCACCACTGCAAGACTTCCCATTGGCGAATGATTTCACAACCTCTGAAATTTCCTCAAAGAGATTTTGGATGCCAAGGGCCAGATTTACAAGGCCCTAGCGCCTCCTTGCGCCACATTACCATCATTTTTTTCATGCAAATGTGGCCCAGTGAGGCAAATACCACCATGCCATATTTACAAAGCGGCGCAATATGTGTATTGTGTCACTTTACTACCCTTTGCACCATGTTATGCCTGGACCAGGCATAATGTATCAAGGGGGGTGTTCCGGCTTTAGAAGACTGGCAAAAATGGGGCATTGAAATCTACAATATTTCATAGCGCCCTTTTTGGCGTCTTTTTGAGAGCCTACTCAATGCAGGCGTTAAAAGGATGCACCAATTGAACTCAATGGGCCTCCTTGCACTTTGCTCCACTAGTGTCAAAATGTTTGATGCTAGTGGAGCAAAGCACCACAATAGCATCACAAACGTTGATGCTATTGGTCTAATGTGTGCCATGGTGTACCATGTTATAAATACATCGCGCCCATGGTGTTGTTAGGTGCCAGGTGGGGGGGGGGGCAAGAAATCTGGTGCATCAGTACTGATATGCCAGATCCCTTGAATTTGACTAAGCTGCAGCTTTGGAAAGATGAGCTGGCTTAAAAAATCACCTGAGATGAGAAACATCAACCTTTTGTTGTATACTATATGACGCTTCATAGTGTTTAAGAAATATTTCCTGAATCAGAGCAGGATCTACAATGTGGCCTTTTGTTTCTGCATCAAAAAGAGACCTTGTTCTGCATATCTTCATAGCTAATAATGTGCCTGCATATTCATTTTCTTCATAAATATTTTGAAGATAAACAGCATTACCAGTGTACCCTCACTCATAATACTAGTCTTACATTTGTGTTCTCACTTGTCTAAGCACCAGTTTATTGGAAGTGGTTCTATTGCAGAAATAAGCCATGCTAGCTTGAGGAAGGGCCAATTCTAGCCTTGTTCTGAGTACTGATATCTGCTTCCTCTGCATAAGGCCTTTGGAGGTTATGCAACCACAAATGTGTCCCAGATATTTTCCACTCTAGCCGTGTTCTGATTCACCTTAAAGTAACTTAGGCCCTCATTGCGACCCTGGTGGTCAGTGATAAAGTGGAAGTAATACCACCAACAGACTGGCTGTAATTACCGCCAAATTATGACCATGGTGGTGATATCTCTGATAGACAGTCAATGTACCACACCGACCGCCAGGGCGGAAACAACAGTCACCAAGGCAGTAGCCACTTACAGCAAGGAGGAAGGCAAAGTGCCACCCACCATATTTTGACTCACGAAACCGCCACCTTTTCCGGGGCGGTACCAACGCCATCAAAAGCCTGGTGGAAACTCTGCACAGAAGAGAAAGGACTCACCATTGGAGACAGGAAAAACCAGGCCTAGCACACAAGAGAGGGTAGGAGGAAAAGGAGAGTAGCATACATATGCACCACACACACCCGACATACATTTGCCATACACACAACCATATGCATTGCAAAAACTATTCGACCACGGAAATCTGCAGAATAAAGCAAATGTGGCATGAATTTACAAAAATGATTATAAACAGTCCAACAATAAAATTAAAAAATCTGATTTACACTTTAAAAAGATCTGTACACGTGTATAAAAAAGGGACACTGCCCAGTTCATAATTCACAGGGCCCACATGGCCACAGGGCACAGTCATGGCCCCATTTGAATCATGCACCAATCTGGAGAGAACACTGCAAGGGCATTAGTTGGCATATAGGCAGGCACCTCAGGGGGAGGGGGCACCTAAGCTGGATGCGGGAACAAGACCACTGGTTCTGGAGCGGTCAAAATGCACTGTGCTCTTTGTCCTGGGGAGTGCAAGGCCACAGTCTCTCGAGGGGGTGTCTTCGCCACTGGTTCTGGAGGGGGAAACATACCCTGTGCTCTTTGTCCTGCGGAGTGCAAGGCCACAGTCTCTCGAGTGGGTGTCTTCCCCACTGGTTCTGGAAGGGGCAACATGCCCTATGCTCTTTGTCCTGGGGAGTGCAAGGCCAAAGTTTCACAATTGGGTGTCTTGCGCACTGGTTCTGGTGGGGACAGGACACACAGCAGCTCTTGGAGGCTGGACTATATGGAAGTCTGCTGGTGGTGACGGCTGAAATGTGGTGGTGGTTGTGGAAACGGCTCCTGTTCACCCCCTGCACCCTCTGATTGCTGCACTGTGGTGGTGGTTGTTGGAGGCTTCTGCTCAGCCCCTGCACCCTCCGATGGCTGTACTGTGGTGGTGATGATGGGAGGCTCCTGATCAGCCCCTGCACCCTCCAATAGCTGCACTGTGGTGGTGGTTGTGAGAGGCTCCTGCTCAGCCCCTGCACCCTCCTGTGGCTGCACTGTGGTGGTAGTTGTGGGAGGCCCCTGCTCAGCCCCTACATCCTCCAATGGCTTCACTGTGGTGGTGGTTGTGGGATGCTCCTGCTCAGCGTCTGCACTCTCCAAAGGCTGCAAAACCACGGCTGGCAGTGGAGGCCCTGTGACGGCTGGTGGTGGTGGCTTTGTTTGGCTGAAGCTTCCACTGGCGTAGATTGCCTCCTTTCCTCATGCTCATGGGTTGGGGATCGCTTATCCTTCTTGGCACTGGTGGATGGGCTCTTCCCCCACTGCCTGGTGGTGCAGCCTCCTTCCCCTTCTTTGTAGCTGGTCAGGCTCCTCCCCATTCTTTGCAGCTGCTGCAGGCTCCTTCCCCTTCTTAGCAGCTGGTGCAGGCTCCTTCCCCTTCATTGCAGCTGCTGCAGGCTCCTTCCCCTTCAGTATTGTTGGCCTGGAATCCTTTCCACCACAAGTAGGTGGTGCTACCACTGGGCTGGTAAAATGTTTGGCTGAGGTGCTTGACTGGGTCCTTGCTACCCTGCCCATACAGAGGGATAGTGAAGAGGTCAATCTAGAAAAGGAAAAGCTTTTTGGGGATGTTGGGGCGGGAAGAGGGAGGAGTAATGGAGTGGAGGATGGGGGAGTGGTTGTTGGAGGTGTTTGTCTTCTGGATTTGGATGCAGGTGCATGGGCTGTATGCTGTTGTGAGGTGGATGGCTGTTGGGTGTCTGAGTGCTTGCATTTGTGTACTTTAGGAGGGGGGACAGACACAGTGGGAGAGGACACAGGGGACGTGTGCATGGATGTTGTGGAGGTGTCGGCCAGTGAGGTGTGTGTTCTGCTTGGTGTGGTGATGATGCTGGTAGTGGATATTGATGTAGTGCATGCAGGTGTGAGTGTGGACGTAACTGGGTGGGAGGAGGAGGAATAGGGGGAGACAGTGGAGATAGTGGATGTTGTTGTGTCTGCAACTGAATGGTGTTTGTGTGAGTGCTTGTGGAATGAAGTGTGGTGCTTGTGTTTGCCTGTGCCACTCTTGGGTGTTGTCTTGTGCGCATGTTCGTCTGGCTGTGTGCTTGGGATGGGTTGGGGTTAAGGAGAATGGGACTGTGGAGTGGAAATTAGAGGGTGGATGGTGGAAACAGGGATAATGGCTGCCATAAGAGAGGAGACCAGAGCCTGAATGGATCTCTGTTTGGCCCCCAATCCACCATGAATGCCCTCCAGGAATACATTTGTTTGCTGCATCTGGGCTGCCAGCCCCTGGATGGCATTCACAATGGTTGTTTACCCTACAGAGATGGAGCTCAGGAAGTCAATAGCCTCCTCACTCAGGGCAGCACGGCTTCCTTGGGCAGGGCCTGAGGTGCCTGGGATGAAGGAGATGCCCACCCTCCTGGATGAGTGGGCACTGGCAACTCGCTGAGGGCCTACTGGGAGGGTGGTGCTGGTATGGGGTGGCGGCTGTACCTGCAGCTGGGGTGGTCACAGAGGTGTACGCCACCACCAGGGAGCTCCCATCAGAAGAGGTATCAGAGTCTGTATTGTCCCCTCCAGTCTCCGCCATTGTGCTCCCCTCACCCTCCGTCCAACTGGTGCCCTCAGCATCTGTGGGATGCAGCTCTCTCTGTCTCCCGTACCTCTGCTTCTCCGCCAGATGATGCTAATGCACATAAGGACAGGATGACAAAACAAAAAAAAGGGGGGGAAGAGAGACAAAGGATACACTGAGTCAATGACTGCACCAACACCACTGTTGGCATACACAGCACCCTCACACACAGGGAACAGGCCTACGCACTATGCATGCCACTAGCCATGAAATGGCTAGTCACCAAGGAATAAGGAGGGGCACACACCGCCAACTGCAGCACACCTGGGACCGACACAGCCCTAACTAGTAGTGAATACTAACAAGCTAGGTGAGCAGTATTTCACATTCAAACCCTTTGCCACCAGAGGACCTACACTGCTATGTCTGCCCTGGCCTAGGGGAACCAACTGACACACAACCACCACCCGGATACCACCCCTCCAGCCGTAAGTTGTAATGATAGCCACTGTACTCACCCCCTTGTGGCTGCTGTGATACCCTCAAGTTCCCATCCTGCTCAGGGTAGGCCACTGCCAGTATGCGTGCCATCAGGGGGGTCAGGGTCCAACGGGCACCCCTTCCTCATTGGGAGGCCATCCCCAGCTGGGCCTCCATAGACTTTCATGCCCAGCATCTCAGGTCCTCCCACCGTTTGCGACAGTGGGTGCTCTGCATACCAGAGTCGTCCAGGGACCGCACATCCTTGGTGGTGGCACACCATATTCCCTTCTATTGATGGGCGCTGACCTGAAGAGGCAATACAGACAGGAGAACACCATTAGACAAACAGTCCAGCCAGTCACACAAATGGCTCACCATAACCGTTTCCATCACCATTCGCACACATAGCCTAGCCCACAACATGGATACCGCGAAGAGGACATCCACCCACCCCCCTTAAACAAGGCTGTCACACACAACTCCAAGGATTCATGCCACATGCATCGTGCACAAGGTGTACTCACCTGTTGGTCTGGAGGCCCACACAGCAGTCTGTATTGGGGTAGGACCCCATCCACAAGTCACTGTAACTCCTCAGAAGTGAAGGCTGGGGCCCTTTTCCTGGTCACACGGGCCATGGTAGGTTCCAGACACAGGTTACAGCAGCACATGCAGTGTAGGTCCTCTCCTATGGAAGGTCAGAAAACAAGTGAGGAATCTGATAGAAAATGGTGGTCACGTCCACAATGGTGTATACCATCACCGCTGGCGTAGATCACCATTGGCCACTGTGCCCCATAAGGCCCAAAATTAACCAATGAGGATTAGCACAGTGGTTCACGACTGCCATGATGCACAATGTCAGCAGCATTACCTCACTTCCACCTGCCCCTCCACACAGGACAGGCGGTCGATTAATGCATCGTCACAGGATAAATAGGCACATACTTCACAAATTACACTGTCCCATAACATGTTTGCACATTGCAGGCTGCTGTTGTGGCTACACTGTTCAGTTTGTGACAGCCTACTCACTCGTGTGTCCCTTAGATACCTACTGCTGCTTATGAATAGGAGATGGAGACATACCCCCGTGTACAGACCCCTGGTGGACTTGGCTACAATGGAGGACAGGCACATAATACTCACCTATAGACTGGACAGGGCTTCAATCACAAAACCGTGTGCCCAATTGGAGCCTGAACTGATATCTGCTATCTGTCACCCCACTGGGATCCCCCCTCTTGTGCAAGTGCTATCAGTTCTCCATTTCCTGGCAACTGGTTCTTTCCAAGTGACAGTGGGCTTGGCAGCAGAATGTCACAGCCAATGCTCTCAAATGTGTTAACAAGAGTATTGTCTGCCCTGATAAAACACATGTGCAGCTACATTGCATTCCACCAGTTTAAGAATTTGGCCACTGTAAAGGCTGGATTCTATGCAATGGGACATATCCCCAATATAATTGGTGTGATTGATGGAATACTTATTGCATTTGTACCCCCGGCCAGAATAAACAGGTGTTCAGGAATCATAAGAGTTTCCACTCTGGCAGACCAGTACATCTCCCAAGTCAGTGCTAAGTATCCAGGGTCTGTGCATGATGCCTTTGTCCTGAGGAATAGCAGCATCCAAAATGTGATGTCCCAACTACAGAGTCACAGGGTGTGGCTAATAGGTGAGCCCTGGTTCCCACCCAGTATATGTTGGTGTATGCCTATTGTGCTGGCCATATAGGATAGTGTGTGACTAAATGTCGTCCCTCAATATTTTCAGGTGACTCTGGTTACCCAAACCTATCATGGCTCCTGACCCTTGTGATGAATGCCAGGACAAGGGCAGAAGAACGTTTTAATGAGGCACATGGGCGAACCAGAAGGATAATTGAAAGGACCGTTGGCCTCGTGAAGGCCAGGTTCCTGTGCCTCCATTTAACAGGTGGATCCCTGTGCTACTCACCCAAGAAGGTCTGCCAGATAGTAGTGTCATGATGCATGTTTCACAACCTGGCCCTTAGACGCCATGTACCTTTTCTGCAGGAGGAGGAGACTGGAGATGCCCCTGTGGTAGCAGTGGACCCTGAGGACAGTGAGGATGAGAAGGCAGAGGATGAGGATGTGGACAACAGAACATCTGTGATATGGCAGTACTTCCAATTACACACAGGTTAGACAGTGCAACTTTGCATTTCTGTGACTTTGGTTGTATCCTGTGTGGCATTGGCATGCTGGCATTTCCCAATTCTTTGCCCACTTACTGTTACCTCTGGATATTCATTTTGCAGATGTTGGTGATATGACACATTCTCCTGGTGTGATCACAACAGCCAGCTACAGGTAATTCTTTCTATGCTCATTCTATTTACAGTTCATTTACAATGGTTTTAGCTGTTTCAATCAATAGAAATTTGCAATACATAAAATACTAGTAGTCAATTTTTATCTGACAGTGTTTATTGTAGTGATAAATTATAGGGGGGAAAGTGCAATGGAATGGGGTGATGATGGAGGTAAGTCCAGGGTATTGTTCAAGTCTGTTTGTAGCACAGGTACATTGTCCATGGGGATATAGGAAGAGGAGCATTGTCAGTTCACGGTGGATAAGGTGATAGAAGTGGAGGGCTGTTCAGATGACTGGCTAGTGGTAGAGGCACACTGGTGTGACACTTCCTCCCTCATAATGTTGTCCAGTGGTTCCTGATGGGCCAGGTAGATCGTCCAGATCCTAAAGTCCAGAGTTACTGTCATCACTGTGGGCGTCTTCCGCTGGGCGACTGGATAGTGAAGGCACCTAATCTCCAGTGACATTGGCTGGGGTACCTGTGGGGATGTAAATCATGTATTATGCTTCAGGTGTCTGACATTTGTACTTCCATAGCTTCCCCTCCATGGTTGTTGTTGCCCTACCAGCTTTTGCTTGTGTATGTTGGTGTATTGTGGGGATTCTAGTTTCCCTATGCTGTGCATGTTTTGGTGATGAGTGTCCATGTAGGGCTGGGAGGGGTGTCCATGCATTGGTACAGCATGCAGGGTTTGGGATTGGGATTAGTGTGATGTGAGGGTGGAGTGTGTAGGATGGAGTGGAGTGATGTGAGTGAGGGTGAGGGTGTGTGTTGGTATGCAGGTATGCGGGCGTGATCATTGTTAAAAGTTGACTTACCAGTGTCCAGTCCTCCTGCAACTCCAGCCAGGCCCTCATGGTGCAGTATTGCCAGTACCTGCTCCTCCCATGCTGTGAGCTGCGGGGGAGGAGATGGGGATCCACCGCCAGTCCTCTGTATAGCGAGCTGGTGTCTTGCTGCTATGGAACGTACCTTCCCGATAGGTCGTTCCACCTCTTCCTGATGTCATCCCTTGTTCTGGGGTGATGTCCAATGGCGTTGACCCTGTCCATGATTTTCCACCATAGCTCCATCTTCCTTGCTATTGATATCTGCTGCACCTGTGCTCCAAATAGACGTGGCTCTACTGTGATGATTTCCTCCACCATGACCCTTAACTCCTCCTCAGTGAAACGGGGGTGCCTTTGTGGTGTCATGGGTGTTATGTGATGTGTGTTGGTGAGGGTGTGTTGGGTAATGTGTTCAGGTATGGGATGTGGAGTGCGTTAGGGATACATGGGTGTGAGTGGTGTGTGTGTCCAGTTGTAGCAGTGATCTTGGTTTCTGTCTGGAGGCAATGATTTGTATTCATAAAGGGTTGTGGTTACTGTGCATGTGTGTTTTATAGTGGTGTGGGTGTGGTGTGTGTATGGGTGTCAGGTGTGTGTTGTTTGAGATGTCCAATGTGGTGTTGTTTTGTCTGTGGGTGTGCATTGTGAGTGCGGCAGTATGTACTGCCAATGGTTTACCGTAGTTGAATGTACGCATGGTGATTCGTGGGTCATAATGTGATGGGCGTTGTTCTGTTGGCATAACGGTGTGGGTTTTGAGACTGCCAGTTTATCACTGACCTTTGGTCTGGTGGATTTGTGTATGTGGCTGTATTCTGTCGGACTGGTGTGTGTGTGGGTCATAATATGGTGAACAAATATTCGTCAGCGCGGCGGTAAGTTGTGGCTGTCAGCACGGCAGTAAGCTGCATTTACCTCCAATGTCATAAGGATGGCCTTAGTAACTTACTCTCTATCTCCTTGCACCATTCTTCATCTTCAAGGTTTACTTTATCAAAGTGCCATCTCCCACCAGGCCTTTCTACCCCAATCCCTGAGATTCCCATCTCTATCAGTAAGTGATCTGAAAAGCTATTCAGGATATATGCATAACTGCTTAGCTTCAGGTCCAGGAAGAAAGGAAAAAACATCTAATCTTGTGGCATAATTATATTTCCTAGTAAAACAGGAATATTCCCTCCTTTCCAAATCTGCTTCCCTCCATAAATCCACCAAACTCATATTTTTCATACAATCTGACATGAAATTGGTGACTTGTGGCTTATTCTGTCTCCGCATCTGAGAAGTACAATCTATCACTCACCCAGTCCCATCACTTTCCCCTGGAAGCACACACAGCTGAACCGTGCACGCTGATGGCCACTGAGGACTATCGCCCTGCAGCGAACTTGTGGCGATGAGTGGTGCTGCAGAGCGGTGCACGATCAATTGAGCAATTTTGGCCCATTCTTTCTATGTGTGGCTACTGGCTTTGAAACTCAAGCTGCAGAAGTGTGATGAACCCCTTTGCTCAATCGAGGACAACACAATGCAAACTCTCAAACTGTTGAGGTGAGTGCGAGTCACAGTGAAGAGTTGGAATGGGCCATGACTCACCCCTCGGTGGGATTAGGGAAGCAAGCAGCATTATCCTATAGAGCACCGCAGAAAGAACTGTGTTAGAACTGAGCACTGCAACTCTGCCATAAATGGGACTGCAGTACAGAAGGAGAGCTTAGGAGGAATTTGATGTCTTACATTGCGCAAGTCTGTGAAGTTGCCCTGTGCTGATAGCTTTGAGAGGACGACAACTAGCGATAAGGTTCTGAGATAAAAAGCAGTTGCTTTCTTATTTCATTCTCCTAATGGGAACGCTTTCCAGGTACAACTTACGCTCTCTATAATCCTGAAAACGGATAGAACTGGCAGAACCGCCATTTTGAGATCGTGTTTCAATCAGGAGAATTAATTAGCTGGAGTATGACAACATTGGAATGGAAAACAGCAAATCCAACTGCTGTAGCACTGAGTTAATCTACCTAAGCTCAGAAACTGAAATGTAAAGGAGGCCAAGAGAAATCAGCCACTTCTCAGATGAGCCTTAACATGCAACAGAAGGTAGAGACTAAAGTAAGAGAGCTCCTCAAGGCAAAGAAGGCTGGGGTTTCCAGTAATCCAAATCAAATAGGGATTGACAGATGGTCTGAAATTGAGAGCAGGGGGGGGATTCTTCAGACGTCCAATGAAATAAACTGTCCATCAGACTTCGAAGGCATAGTTACTGATATTGTGATGCAACATGGAACTGTTGCAACCACAATGGTAGTTGCTTCAAGCTCAGCAGCACGACCTAAGCAATACGCTTTGTTTTCCAAACATGCGAAGGACACTGTACAGATGGATGTTTCTGATGCACCTTTACCAATAGAGGGCAATGTTCAACAGGCTCTTTCTCCTTGACTAGTATCCCCTGTGGCAGCGATATCCCAGAATGCACCACAGAGCACGAACTCTAATGTTGAAACAATGGAGATGGCAGCAGTGCACTGAGCCACCATAAAGAGTCATCATTTACTGCAGGTATTGGGAGACATTGGGGATGTTACTAATCAGTCCATCAGAAGTATGCGTGAAATTATTTTAGCTGAGATTAGAGAGTTGAAAACAGCACAGGCTCAAGAAATTGCAACTCTCCATGAGTGTCTGGCAAAGATTGAGGAGGGTATGGCCCAGGTTCTGGCTAGACTGAAGGAGACTGAAACCTGTATTTTAGATCTAGAGGACAAGGACAAATCCATGTAGTTAGAAGTAATTCATCTGGACAAAAACAAATGGCTTTTCAAAGATAAATTGCAGGACTTAAAGAAGCGATCTTTTTAACCCCATAGATGCATCAGTTTATAATTGTCTCAGACATGTCTGCAATCATGGCATGGAGCTGGAGAGAATTTGTTAGGATGATTGATTCTTTCAAAGCCAAAGGTGCACAGGTATCTACTGTCCAGCAGGTTAAGCTTAAGATCCTGGTGAAAGGCCAATTCCATTTTTATTCAGATACCAGGGAGGCCCAGGAGCTTCTCCAAAAAATATCTATTTATTCAGTCAATTAGCCTACGATCGCAGTGTGAGAAAGTAGCCTTTTTCTAGCCTTGATACCCCCACTTTTGGCCTGTTCGTGAGTATATGTCAGGGTGTTTTCACTGTCTCACTGGAATTCTGCTAGCCAATGACCAGTGCTCATAGTGAAAACCCTATGTTGTCAGTATTTTTGTTATGTGTCACTGGGACCCTGCTAGCCAGGACCCCAGTGCTCATAAGTTTGTGGCCTATATGTGGTTATGCTCTCTCTTTACTTCCAAATTTGTCACTAACAGGCTAGTGACTAAATTTACCAATTCACATTGGCATACTGATACACCCATATAATTCCCTAGTATATGGTACTGAGGTACCCAGGGTATTGGGGTTTCAGGAGATCCCTATGGGCTGCAGCATTTCTTTTGCCACCCATAGGGAGCTCTGACAATTCTTACACAGGCCTGCCACTGCAGCCTGAGTGAAATAATGCCCACATTATTTCACAGCCATTTACCACTGCACATAAGTAACTTATAAGTCACCTATATGTCTAACCTTCACCTGGTGAAGGTTAGGTGCAAAGTTACTTAGTGTGTGGGCACCCTGGCACTAGCCAAGGTGCCCCCACATCGTTCAGGGCAAATTACCCAGACTTTGTGAGTGCGGGGACACCATTACATGCATTCACTGTTCATAGGTCACTACATATGTACAGCGTCACAATGGTAACTCTGAACATGGCCATGCAACATGTCTAAGATTTGGCATTGGGGGGACAATTCCATGATCCCCCGGGTCTCTAGCACAGTACCCGGGTACTGCTAAACTGCCTTTCCGGGGTCTCCACTGCAGCTGCTGCTGCTGCCAACCCCTCAGACAGGTTTCTGCCCTCCTGGGGTCCAGTCAGCCCTGGCCCAGGAAGGCAGAACAAGGGATTTCCTCTGAGAGAAGGTATTACACCCTCTCCCTTTGGAAATAGGTGTGAAGGCGGGGGAGGAGTAGCCTCCCCCAGCCTCTGGAAATGCTTTGATGGGCACAGATGGTGCCCATCTCTTCATAGTCCAGTCTACACCGGTTCAGGGATCCCCCAGTCCTGCTCTGGCGCGAAACTGGAGAAAGGAAAGGGGAGTGACCACTCCCCTGACCTGCACCTCCCAGGGTAGGTGCCCAGAGCTCCTCCAGTGTGTCCCAGACCTCTGCCATCTTGGGTTTAGAGGTGCTGGGAGCACACTGGACTGCTCTGAGTGGCCAGTGCCAGAAGGTGACGTCAGAGACTCCTTCTGATAGGCTCTTACCTGTCTTGGTAGCTAAACCTCCTTTTCTGGCTATTTAGGGTCTCTGCTTTAGGGAATTCTGTAGATACCGAATGCAAGAGCTCATCAGAGTTCCTCTGCATCTCCCTCTTCACCTTATACAAAAGGATCGACCACTGACTGCTCAGGACGCCTGCAAAACCGCAACAAAGTAGCAAGACGACTACTAGCAACCTTGTATCGCCTCATCCTGCCGGCTTTCTCGACTGTTTCCAGGTGGTGCATGCTCTGGGGGTAGCCTGCCTCCTCTCTGCACCAGGAGCTCTGAAGAAATCTCCTGTGGGTCGACGGAATCTTCCCCCTGCAACTGCAGGCACCAAAAGACTGCATCACTGGTCCTCTGTGTCCCCTCTCAGCCCGACGTGCCGGGTCCCTGGAACTCAGCAACTCTGTCCAAGTGACTCCCACAGTCCAGTGACTCTTCAGTCCAGGTTTGGTGGAGGTAAGTCCTTGCCTCCCCACGCTAGACTGCATTGCTGGGTACCACGTGATTTGCAGCTGCTCCGGCTCCTGTGCACTCTTCCAGGATTTCCTTTGTGCACAGCCAAGCCTGGGTCCCCGACACTTTAACTTGCAGTGCACAACCATCTGAGTTGTCCTCCGGCGTCGTGGGACTCCCTTTTGTGACTTCACGTGGTTTCCAGTTCATTCTTCTTCCAAGTGCCTGTTCAGGTACTTCTGCGGTTGCTGCCTGCTTCTGTGAGGGCTCCCTGAGTTGCTGGGCGCCCGCTCTGTCTCCTCCTCCAAGTGGCAACATCCTGGTCTCTCCTGGACTACAGCAGTACTCAAAAACCTCTACTGCAACCCTTGCAGCTAGCAAGGCTTGTTTGCGGTCTTTCTGTGTGGGAATACCTCTGCAAGCTTCATCACAACAATGTGACATCCGTCTTCCAAAGGAGAAGTCCCTAGCTCTCTTCTTTCTTGCAGAACTCCAAGCTTCTTCCATCTAGGGGCAGCTTCCTTGTACCCTCAGCTGGCATTTCCTGGGCTCATGTCCACTCTCGACACTGTCGCGACTATTGGGCTTGGTCCCCTTGTCTTACAGGTACTCAGGTCCAGAAATCCACTGTTGTTGCATTGCTGGTGTTTGTTTTTCCTGCAGAATCCCCCTATCACGACTTCTGTGCTCTCTGGGGGTAGTAGGTGCACTTTACACCTACCATTCAGGGTCTTGGGGTGGGCTATTTTTCTAACCCTCACTGTTTTCTTATATTCCCAGCAACCCTCTACAAGCTCACATAGGTTTGGGGTCCATTCGTGGTTCGCATTCCACTTTTGGAGTATATGGTTTGTGTTGCCCCTGTACCTATGTGCTCCTATTGCAATCTATTGTAGTTCTACACTGTTTGCATTACCTTTCTTGCTATTACTTACCTAAGTTTGGTTTGTGTACATATTTCTTGTGTATATAACTTATCCTCATACTGAGGGTACTCACTGAGATACTTTTGGCATATTGTCATAAAAATAAAGTATCTTTATTTTTAGTACTTCTGTGTATTGTGTTTTCTTATGATATTGTGCATATGACACCAGTGGTATAGTAGGAGCTTTACATGTCTCCTAGTTCAGCCTACGCTGCTTTGCCATAGCTACCTTCTATCAGTCTAAGCTGCTAGAAACACCTCTTCTACACCAATAAGGGATAACTGGACCTGGCACAAAGTGTAAGTACCTCTGGTACCCACTACAAGCCTGGCCAGCCTCCTACACGCAGTCACTTGACCCTTTCCGGAATAGCAGATGTGTACAATGAGCCCTGGTGAGAATGTCAATAATGATTCCCAAAGAAAAAACTTTTTTTTCCTTCTTCCTTTCCTCCAGAAGTGACTGTGAGCAATTGTGTAATTGTGGTAGCGTGTATATTTTTGTGGAATGTCTAGATATGCATTTCTGGGGGCGGGCCAGGAGTTTTCAAGGATTCCTAGGTCTTGAATGCGCAGGGATGCAGTGTTGAGGCTCCCAGGGTGTTTTGGGGTGAGAGTGAGGATGTGCACGTAAAATTCTCTCCCAGGGGTGCACAGGTTTGGTGTTAGGGGGTGTGGGGAGCTCACAGGGACTCTGCAAAGGGAAAAAGGAAGAGTTCACAAAGGAATTTTTTGGGTGTCAGATTCAATTATTGGATTCCAAAATATTGTGGCCAGTGCATAAAGGGCCAGGAGAGGGCATAAAAGCTAAGCATCTAAGTATTTCAAATTTATAAAGGGGCCATGCAGGTTTCATACAGAGTTCGCACAGGGGAGGGAAATATGGGGAACACTTGTCCTGTGCGTTATTCAATGATGCATTTTAAATTTCGATATTGTTTTCCTTTTTGAGGGGGGTGAAATTGTGGTCATAGATGATGACATTTCATTTTAGCACAGTGCACTCTCAGTTCTGGTCATGGTGGGGACTTCTCTAGATGTTACGACATCCACTTGGACACGCTACATACGGTGCAAACTGTTTTGCTACACAAAGGAATACATTTAAGTCTAGTCTGGCAATGCATGGTGGAATAGGTAATATGCTTCTCCTAGTAAGCTTTTTTGTTTATGTTTAGCATGAGAAGAGGCACCCTTTAGCATGTAGTATTCTTGTATCCAAAGATGATTTTGAGGTGTAATAAAAATCATTCTATTACTTTACTTGTGGAACAATGCCATGGGGTGGATAGTGGGGTGGTCAATTAGCCAAAGCAAGGTATATATGCAAATTGCACTTTCTTTTTTTTGGTATAGTATATTGATTACTAATAACTATGCTCACTTTTCTCTCCTAAGATTGGACTGGACTTAGAAGGGTTTTAAATTCAACATCAAGCGAAAAGCTTGGGCAATCAAAGACTGGGTTGAAGGGCATTCACCTAATATCGTGCTTATGCAAGAGATGCATTTTTGTTAAAAAAGGGAATCAAAATATAAAATAAGCAATGGGTGGGCCAAGTGTGTATCTTGTGTACAAGTGCTGCCCATAGGTGGGTGGCAATACACAAAAATAGATCCCTCCAGTTTCAAGTCACTCTCTCTCAAATGGATAAGGATGGTAGATGGCCCTCATCAGTGGCTTGCTCAATAATTCCAGAATAACTATAGCTACAGTCTATACTCCAATTCTGGATGACCCAGCCCCAATGGCTGAGCTTTACCAGGCACTGTTAATCATCCCTGGGCTAGTGATTTTATGTGCAGATTTTAATTCTTCATGGTGTGTGGTGCTTGTAGTGCCCATCCCGCCTACCCTCCATGGTCAGCTTGCTGCTACAGCCTGGACCCCTTGCCCCCGCCCTCTTTTTTCATGTGCATCCTCTCCCTCCTGCCTTGTCTGGTCTGTTGTTCCCCTGCCCCCTCCCTTTTGCCCTACATAATCTGTTATTCCATAACTGTCCTTCCTGTGTATCCGGTATGGTCAGCTTTCTGCCCTTGCCTCTTTCCCCTCTGTTCTCTGTTGTCCATGTGCATGGCACTGTCCCCTCCCTATTGCTTGTTATGATCCGTTGTGCTGCAGTGCCGTTCTGCTTGCCTTGTGTGGTTTATTGGGCTGCTGCAATCCTCTGCCCTGTAAGGTCAATTTGGTGACCCAGCCAATCTCCCTCCTGCCCTCTGTTATCCAAAGTACATGTCCCTATCCCATTTCTCCTGCACTCAGTCACCCAATGTACCATACGAGCCAACATGACGAACTTTGTAAGAAGAAGATTTTGAAAAAAAAAAACCTGGGGAATTGATGTTCCCTATTGACTTACAGTGAAAAATAGAAGATTTTATGCAGGAGCACATGAAAACATTTGGTGTCTCCTGCATGAATCGGGTCTGTTGGCATGTATGGTTATACTGTCACTGCCCCTTCCTTCTGTCCTCAATGGTTGTTATATTGCCACTGCCTCTCTTGCCAGACCTCCATGATCTCTTGTGCTACCAGTAGCCACCCGCCTGCCCAGCATGGTCAGTTTACTGCCTCAGTACCCTCCTGCCTGCCCTCAATCACCAAGCCCATACCCCTAACATCTGCCTCCCTACAGTATTCTAATGAACAACTAAATTGCTAACATCCTGTATTTATTACAAATGTGTGGCATGATCGACGTCATCTGGATGTAATCAAAACTGTAATACCTAAAGCATTTCCTTGAGAAATTATAAAAATGATAGGGTCTTATTCTCATGGAAATTATGGTTAGTGCTCTAAAATGCTAAAATGAGGAAATAGTTTCTGAGTTCCCAAATAGTGGCACAGCTGTTTTAAATTATTTGTTATCTTGATTTATTTTATCCAGTTGTTCAATTGATTATATCTTGCACTTAGGAGAGAGAATGTGGTGTTACAATCAGAGCTGCAGACTTTGCAACTGAGGAAACCAGATTTGAGTTTCAGCTTCAGCTCAACATCCTGTGACTCTGGGCAAATCACTAAGGGCCTGAGGAGACACCAGTACTGCCCCCAAATTCAGATTTTGCCAGCCACATGAAATGAATAAGCAATCAGGTTGAAACTCGCACTCTGTAGTATACAACACAACTTACTCAGGAACAACAAAAAGGTACAAAAATAATGGCAGGACAGGTGTGTACCCAAAAAACAACACAGATGTATTATAACAAATACAATGGTGATCAAAGGTCATTAGCCAGTCCATACCAAAGTCCATGCACAGTACTATGCACCAGCTTGACTCTGATCATTGTCAGAGACCCTCCACAAAAAGGGGCATCAAATGTGCATACAGGCACCTCAAAGATTGTTCTGGGTGGGATGGGGGATGGGTGCATGCTTGTGTGTTTGGGAGGGGTGATCTTAACCTTTGGAGGGGAAGACTTCTATTTAGGAGGGGTGGTCTTCATTAGAGGGATGGCCTTCTTCTTTGTGGTGGGAGAGGTATGGCTGCTTGCAGGGGGAAGGTGTCACAGGGGAGGAATTGGATGTAGAAGGGATGGATTAGGATGTTGTAGGGGTTCTGTTGGTTTTGAGAGTGGGGTGGGGATCACAGAGGTAAGGACAAGGTAAAAGAGGAAAAAAAAATTGGGAAAACAGGTAGGGTCTGCAGAAGGGGTTAGGGGTTGGAGGTACTAGTCTTACCTGTGGATTTTGATGCTACTAGTATGTGCATGTCTGAGGAATTTTTGGGTTTGGGTGGTGTCTGTTACATGTGTGAGTGTGGGTGTTTGCATTCCTTGGGGGTCTGTGAGGTGGAGGTGCAGGGTAATGTGGGAGTGGTGGCTGTGTTTGTCGGTGTTCGGGTGGTATCTGGGGGTATGGTGGATGTAGCGGCTGCATTTGTGGATTTTGAGGTGGTGTCTGGGGGTTGGTATATGTGGTGGCTATGTCTCTGGGCATTGGGGTGGTATCTGGGGGTATGGTGTGGGTGGTAGCTATGTCTATGGGTATTAGGGTAGTATCTAGGGGTGGAGTCTGTGGAGTGTGGGCCAGGAGGGCAGAAAACCCCAAGACACCAGGGATCATTTTCTTTTTGTTCCTTTTTTTTTATATGCGGGGAGTGACCCCTTAGGCAAGGGTCGCTCCCCAGGGGGCCAAATTATCTTTGGGCCATATCTGCCCCCCAGGGGCAGATCGGCCTAATATAATTAGGCCTCTCTGCCCCCAGGGGGTCAGAAGCCACTAGACACCAGGGAATTGTTATTTTTATTTTTCTTACACCTACGCGTGGGGGCGGCCCCTTGGGCAAGGGCCGCTCGGGGGGAAATATCTTTAAGCCATTACAGCCCCCGGGGGCAGATCGGCCTAATATAATAAGGCTAATCTGGCATTGGGGGGGGGGGGAGAAACCCCCTAGACACCAGGGATAAATTTTTTTGTTTATTTCTGTTTTTTTTATATGTGGGGAGTGACTCCTTAGGCAAAGGTAGCTCCTCGGGGCCAGATTATTTTTAGTCCATTTCTGCCCCCCCCCCCCCGGGGGCAGATCAGCCTATTTTTGTTCGGCCAATCTGCCCCCAACGGGGGCAGAAACCACTAGACACCAGGGATTGGTGTGTGTTTTGTTTGTGGGGGGTAGCCCCTTGGGCAAGAGTCGCTCACCATGAGGGCACATTACTGTTGACCATCGGCCTATTTTTGGAAGTCAAATCTGCCCCCAAGGGGGGCAGAAAGCCCACCAGAGACCATGGAATTTGTTTTTCTCAAAATAAGAGGGTGGGTGTATGGCCATACCCCCACCCCAAATAAATGGGGCCAAATTTGTTCTGCCCACCAGTGGGAAGATTGGGCAATTACCCCCGATCCACACCGGGGGGGGCAGAAAGTCTACTAGATGCCCGTAAATTTAAAAAAAATCAAAATAGTGGGGTGCTGGCTACCAACCAGTATGGGCCTGTTTTAAAAAAAAATAATAATTTTAAATATATTTTATTGATTTTATATTTCAGATATACATTACAAGCTGTACCTTTATCAACCACAGGATTCCAATGTATCTGCTTAAAAGAAAACATGTGATAACCCTAACCCCTACACACCACACACGTCTCGGATCCCTGTTAAACCTTCAGCATCATTCCTTACTGCGTTTAGCTAAAAACTTAAGCGTGTGCTAATTAGCTCATGGGTGGACCCCGTTTGTAGCTAATATGGGCCTTTTGTTGCTGGGACTGTATCACCAGATGCTCCGTGGTGGCTCGGAATAGGACCTGCCTCTGTTAATAATATCGGAGAGTGGGTGTTAGCCCATTGTGTTGTATTTATTCGCGTGCATGTGGGCTGATGGGCTATTAGCGTGTTAGGGGGAGGGGTGTGCAAGCCGTTTCGGCTTTGTATGTGCAGCGCGTGGATTGTACTATTTGTGGAAGGTGCGTAGATGTAAATGTGCTGTCTGTTCTATCTTTGCATTCCCAGCTCATGGGGCTTTACCATCGTTTTTGGCCTCGAGTTTAGCTACTAGTGTATCCCATGCGGCCCATCCTGTATGCTGCTGTCCCTCTCGCGCCATCTTCTTCAATACCTGATGTTCTGTGTGGGCCCAGCGTAATGTTAAAATGCTCCAAGTTTTCCGAACGGGTGCTGTGGGCGCCTTCCAATGCATAGCTATTAATCTTTTGTACATTAAGCAGGCTAGGTCTACAAATTTATGCAGGTGTCTTTGTTTTTTGGATCTTGTCCTAAGCCCCAGTAGGCAGGATTTGGGTTCTGCTGTCAGTGCTAGCCCTGTTAATTCGGAGATCTCCTGAACCACCTCCGGCCATGCTTTTTGTATATTGGGGCACTCCCAGACCATATGATAAAAGTGAGCTAGCGGCGCTTTACAACTAGGGCAGGACGGGTCAGAGTCCGGGAACATGCGCTTTATCCTAGCAGGGGACAGATATGTTTGGTGTGTGTAGTTGAACTGGGTGTATCTAAATCTGGGATTCCTTGACACTCCACGGGCGTGGAGCAAGGCGTTCGGCCACTCAGCCTGTGTGATCGGGACAGGGAGGACAGAGTTCCATCTCTCCCTGGCTTTCTCCGCATGCGGTTCAGGGGGTTTATTCAGGATTTTATATAGGCTAGATATTACTTTTATTTGGGCATCATATTGTAGAATATGGTGGATTGTAGGAGAGGGTTCTGGTTCACTATTGCCCTCCCCCATGTTTTTTTAATTGCGTGGAATATGGCATGATACGTCAGGAATTGGCCAGAGCTTATCTTGGTGAGAGCCTGTAGGGCCACGAACGACATGAGCCTACCGTCTTCAAAACAGTCGCCCACTGTCTGCGCCCCCGCCTCTGTCCACACTGCCGTTATCTGCGTGCTCGCTCCGGACCACTCCGGGAGGTGGTCCAATAGGATATATGGGGAGTAGGGAAGCACGAAACCCCCTTTCTGCACGTATTTGACCCAACAGGCGTGCGCAACCGCCAGCAGTGGGCTAGCATTGCTTGTCTTGGGGTGTTTGGATGCCAGCCATTGCATCGAGGGAGTGCCTTTCAGCCAAGTCCTCATCCACGTGGCTTCCGCCAGAGCCGGTCTGTGGATACAATTCTGAACCCACTGCAGCTGTGCGGCTGCTTAGTAGTGTTCAAAGTTGGGGGCCCCTAGGCCCCCCACATCCACTGGTCACTGCAGCGTGTGAAGAGCCACCCGGGCTCTGCCCCCGCCCCAGATAAGCCATAGCAGGGCTGAATTCAAATTGCCAAAGAAGCTTTTGGAAATAATGATCGGTAGAGCCGTGAAATAATATAATAGTCTGGGCAGAATCAGCATGTTTGCGATCGCCACCTTCCCTGGTGGGGAGAGCGTCAGTTTATTCCAAATCTGCAGTGAGCCTTTTATAGCGGCCAGCGCCCTGCCAAGGTTTCCGTCTCTGAGATCTTCTGTGTCATGGTATATATTAATCCCAAGATATTTAAACATTGCAGGGCACCATTTCAAGCGCCTGAGCAGGGGACCCCCTTGTCTTTCGGGTGGCCACTTTGCAAGTGGGAACGCGCATGACTTTTCCCAGTTCACCACCAAGCCCGACAGGTCTTTGAACTTGGCGAGTAGTGATATTACTGAGGGGACAGCCTCATGCCCTTTCCGAACATAGATTAATGCATCATCTGCGTATAGCGAGATTGTATGGTGGACGCCACTTCTAACTATTCCCCAGCTGTGTGCCATGGAGCATACTCTTGCCTCTAGTGGTTCCATTGCTATTGCAAATAACCGTGGGGATAGTGGACAACCCTGTCTTGTGCCCCTAGTGATCGAAAAACTATCGGAGATCACCCCGCCTGTCTTCACCCTGGCTTGTGGGCCCGAGTACAGTGTGCGAACCCAGGGTATGTAGTTGGGGCCAATTCCCATGCGGCTCATTGTGGACATCAGAAAGTCCCACTCAAGCGTATCAAACGCCTTTTCAATATCCAGCGAGAGCACCATTTCTTCATGTGCATCTGGGGGGGTGACTCCGATTATGCCCAATAATCTACGGATATTTAAGAAGGTGATGCGCCATGGTATAAAGCCATTTTGGTCGTCATGTATTATCGTGTGCATGATAGGGGCTAGTCTATTTGCCAGAATTTTGCCTAGTATTTTACAGTCTAAGTTTAGGAGCGATAGTGGTCTGTAGGATTTAACATCTGTGGGGTTGCGCCCTTGTTTGGGGAGCACCACTATCAAGGCTTCTCTCTGTGATTAGGGGAGTTTCTCGATTGCCCACGCTTCCACAAACACCTTCAGTAGGTGGGGTTTTAGGGAGGACGAGTAAGGAGTGTAGTATTCCAGTGGGAGGCCATCCACGCCAGGTGCTTATTCCTGGGCATCTGCGCTAGGGCTGATTCTATTTCTCCCAGTGTTAAGGGGGCTTCTAACAATTCCCTGTCGATTTGTGTTAGTTGTGGTAGGGAAGATCCAGAGAGAAAGGATTCGAGTTGCGAGGAGGTGTATAACTGTGAGTAGTATTCTCTGAACCTTTCACTTATCTCAGCTTGTGTAGTGGCCATGCCGTGTGTGTCGGTTCGGATGGCCCCGATTGGGGTTTGCTGTCTATCCTCACGTAGTAGCCATGCCAGCATTCTACTTGACCTGTCCCCTTCTGTTTGTAAACGCATTAGGTGATAGTTATATGTGGCAACGGAGTTTGCTGTCAGCCTCATTGTATTTTGTGCGCCTTTCTTTTAGGACTGTGTGGGGGATCTCACCTCGCGCTACTGCTATTTCTGCCGCTCTAAGCTCTTTTTTTAATTTGCCAATTTCCATCTGTAGTGTGCGTCTTACTCCCCACGTGGACGATATGCATAAACCGCGGACCACTACCTTATGTGCATCCCACTCTATTTCTCGTGACGTTGTGGTCATGGCATTTGCCTCCCAAATTGGCTTAATGTGGATTTCAGCATTTCACCAAATGCTTGGTCCTGCAGGGCTTCTACTTGCAATCGCCAAGTGGGAATCGCCTTCCGCGTCCTGCCCCAGTTCAGTATTACTCTCAGTGGTGCATGATCTGACAGGGTATTCTGACTCCCCAAGCAATGCTTCTATCTCCTGAGTGCCCCCATATTATGTCTATTCTAGTGTTGGTTTTGTGTGGGACGGAGTAGAATGAGTATTCCCTCTGTTGCGGATGTCCCAGGCGCCATAGGTCATATAATCCCATAGCGCCTGCCCATTCCTGCAATGGGCCTGGGGATTTCCTATTTACCATAGAGCTCACCAGAGCGTGGGATCTATCTAATGTTGCATTTGGAGTGCTGTTAAAGTCCCCTCCCCAGAGGGCAGGAGTCATTGGATTTGTCAATAGTGTTGGAGAGCCCAGGAATCCTGCAATCCCGGTATTTGGAGCGTATACCCCAACCACCGCCAGCTGTCTGCCCTCTAATTGGCCCTCCGCTACCACGTATCTCCCGCCTTGGTCTATCTTGTGAGCCGATGTGAGGTATGGGACCCCGGGTGCGACCCAGATCAGCACCCCCCTTGCAAAAGCCGAATACGTGGTGCCTATGAGCTGACACCCCCATCTCGCGAGTAGCTCCCGCAGGTCCGGCTCTAGTATGTGCGTCTCTTGCAGTATGGCAATGTGTGCTCCCAATCGCCTAAGGCGTGCGTATACTCTGGACCGTTTGCTCAACGTTCCCAGTCCCCTCACATTCCATGTTACCATGACAAACTGGTTTATATTATTTCCCCTATGTGGCGCCATCAGAGTGTCTAGGGTAGCACGCTGTGCTTAGGATGTGATCCCTGTGCTTAGCCCTCTTTATCATTGCCCCTTTAGCATTGCTATTTATTAACCCCTTCCCCGCCACGGACGTAATGGTTACGTCCATGGCAGCGCCCGTGTGGCGCCATGGACGTAACCATTACGTCCGCAATGCTGCCCTCGGGAGAAGCGCTAGCGCTCCTCCCGAGGGCTGCCCCCCCACCCCCCTAGGTCAGGGCTGACCGGGGAATCCCTTCCCCTTCAACCCACAATCCCCCCCACCCCCCCTGTGACATCAGCGCGCGAGCGCGCGCTGACAATCACACAACCTCCCCCATCGCGCTGGAAGCAGAGCTTCCAGCGCGATCGAAAGAGAAATGCTCAGCATTTCTCTTTCGATCACGTGGGGGAGGCCCGGAGGGGCTTCAAAGGGAAGGAAATGTATTTCCTTCCCTTTGAAGTCTCTCCGAGGGTTTCAAAAGCCGGATTGCTTGCAATCCGGCTTTTGAAACCCCACTAGACACCAGGGATTTTTTTTTTTTTAGATGTAATTGACAGAAGGGAGCGACCCCTTGGGCAAGGGTCGCTCCCAGGGGGTCATTTTTTTTTAAGGCCTTTTCTGCCCCCCCTGGGGGCAGATCGGCCTAATAATAGGCCGATCTGCCCCCAGGGGGGGCAGAAACCTCTAGACACCAGGGATACTTTTTTTTTTTATTTGTTTTCTTTTGTGTTTTAGGTGTGGGATGCGACCTCTTAGGCAAGGGTCGCTCCCATAGGGGGGAAATTATATTTAGGCCATTTCTGCCCCCTTTGGGGGCAGATTGGCTTATTTTTATGAGGCCAATCTGCCCCCAAGGGGGGCAGAAACCACTAGACACCAGGGAGTTTTTTTTGTTTGTTTGTTTTTCACGTAAGGGGAGCGACCCCTTAGGCAAGGGTCGTTCCCATGGGGGGCAAATTTATTTTAGGCCATTTCTGCCCCCCATGGGGGCAGATCAGCCTATTTTTATTAGGCCGATCTGCCCCCACGGGGGGCAGAAACCACTAGGCACCAGGGATTTTTGTTGTTGTTGTGTTTTACAGATGGGGAGCGTCCCCTTAGGCAAGGGTCGCTCCCCTGGAGGGGCAAATTGTATTTAGGCCATTTCTGCCCGCTTTGGGGGCAGATCGGCCGATTTTAGGTCAATCTGCCCCCAAGGGGGGCAGAAACCACTAGGCACCAGGGATCTTTTTTTTGCGCCGTCACGCAAGGGGAGCAACCTTATAGGCAAGGGTCGCTCCCCGGGGGGGGGGTGAGGGGGTCAAATTTATTTTAGGCCATTTCTGCCCCCCCTGGGGGCAGATCGGCCTATTAGTATTAGGCCGATCTGCCCACAGGGGGGGCAGAAACCTCTAGGCGCCTGGGCAAATAGTTTTTTTGTGGTTTTTTTTTTGTTTGTTTGTTTTTTTAGAGATGGGGAGCGACGCATTAGGCAAGGGTCGCTCCCCTGGGGGGCAAATTGTATTTAGACCATTTCTGCCCCCTGTGGGGGCAGATTGGCCGATTGTAGGTCAATCTGCCCCCAATGGGGGCAGAAACCACTAGGCACCAGGGATCTTTTTTTTGCGCCGTCACGCAAGGGGAGCGACCTTGCAGGCAAGGGTCGCTCCCCGGGGGGGTGGGGGGGCAAATTTATTTTAGGCCATTTCTGCCCCCCTGGGGGCAGATCGGCCTATTGGTATTAGGCCGATCTGCCCCCGGGGGGGGCAGAAACCTTTAGGCGCCAGGGCAATTTTTTTTTTGTGTGGGTTTTGTTTTTGTTTGTTTGTTTTTTTAGAGATGGGGAGCGATGCATTAGGCAAGGGTCGCTCCCCTGGGGGGCAAATTGTATTTAGACCATTTCTGCCCCCCTTGGAGGCAGATTGGCCGATTGTAGGTCAATCTGCCCCCAAGGGGGGCAGAAACCACTAGGCACCAGGGATCTTTTTTTTGCGCCATCACGCAAGGGGAGCGACCTTGCAGGCAATGGTCGCTCCCCGGGGGGGTTTGGGGGGGCAAATTTATTTTAGGCCATTTCTGCCCCCCCTGGGGGCAGAAACCTCTAGGCGCCAGGGCAAATGGTTTTTTTTGTGGTTTTTTTTTTGTTTGTTTGTTTGTTTTTGTAGAGATGGGGAGCGACCCATTAGGCAAGGGTCACTCCCCTGGGGGGCAAATTGTATTTAGACCATTTCTGCCCCCCTTGGGGGCAGATTGGCCGATTGTAGGTCAATCTGCCCCCAAGGGGGGCAGAAACCACTAGGCACCGGGGATTTTTATTTTGGCACCAATGTCACGCAAGGGGGGGCGACCCCATAGGCAAGGGTCGCTCCCGGGGGGGCAGGGGGGTTGGGGGGTGGGGGACAAATTTATTTTAGGCCATTTCTGCCCCCCCTGGGCCCGGCTGAGCTAGAGGCCAAAATCCACAGGTAGGCACTGTTTTCTATGAAAAAATTTGATGTGTCCACGTTGTGTTTTGGGCCATTTCCTGTCGCGGGCGCTAGGCCTACCCACACCAGTGAGGTATCATTTTTATCGGGAGACTTGGGGGAACGCTAGGTGGAAGGAAATTTGTGGCTCCTCTCAGATTCCAGAACTTTCTGTCACTGAAATGTGAGGAAAACATGTTTTTTTAGCCAAAATTTGAGGTTTGCAAAGGATTCTGGGTAACAGAACCTGGTCAGAGCTCCACAATTCACCCCATCTTGGATTCCCCTGGGTTTCTAGTTTTCAAAAATGCGCTGGTTTGCTAGGTTTCCCCAGGTGCCGGCTGAGCTAGAGGCCAAAATCCACAGGTAGGCCCTGTTTTCTATGAAAAAATGTGATGTGTCCAGGTTGTGTTTTGGGCCATTTCCTGTCGCGGGCGCTAGGCCTACCCACACAAGTGAGGTATCATTTTTATCGGGAGACTTGGGGGAACGCTGGGTGGAAGGAAATTTGTGGCTCCTCTTAGATTCCAGAACTTTCTGTCACCGAAATGTGAGGAACATGTGTTTTGTTAGCCAAATTTTGAGGTTTGCAAAGGATTCTGGGTAGCAGAACCTGGTCCGAGCCCCGCAAGTCACCCCTCCTTGGATTCCCCTATGTCTCTAGTTTTCAGAAATGCACAGGTTTGGTAGGTTTCCCTAGGTGCCGGCTGAGCTAGAGGCCAAACTCTACAGGTAGGCACTTCGCAAAAAACACCTCTGTTTTTTTCCAAAATTTAGGATGTGTCCACGTTGCACTTTGGGGTTTTTTCCTGTCGCCGGCACTAGGCCTACCCACACAAGTGAGGTATCATTTTTATCGGGAGACTTGGGGGAACGCTGGGTGGAAGGAAATTTGTAGCTCCTCTCAGATTCCAGAACTTTCTGACACAGAAATGTGAGGAACATGTGTTTTTTTAGCCAAATTTTGAGGTTTGCAAAGGATTCTGGGTAACAGAACCTGGTCCGAGCCCCGCAAGTCACCCCTCCTTGGATTCCCCTAGGTCTCTAGTTTTCAGAAATGCACAGGTTTGGTAGGTTTCCCTAGGTGCCGGCTGAGCTAGAGGCCAAAATCTACAGGTAGGCACTTCGCAAAAAACACCTCTGTTTTTTTCCAAAATTTAGGATGTGTCCACGTTGCGCTTTGGGGTGTTTCCTGTCGCCGGCGCTAGGCCTACCCACGCAAGTGAGGTATAATTTTTATCGGGAGACTTGGGGAAACGCTGGGTGGAAGGAAATTTGTAGCTCCTCTCAGATTCCAGAACTTTCTGCCACAGAAATGTGAGGAACATGTGTTTTTTTAGCCACATTTTGAGGTTTGCAAAGGATTCTGGGTAACAGAACCTGGTCCGAGCCCCGCAAGTCACCCCTCCTTGGATTCCCCTAGGTCTCTAGTTTTCAGAAATGCACAGGTTTGGTAGGTTTCCCTAGGTGCCGGCTGAGCTAGAGGCCAAAATCTACAGGTAGGCACTTCGCAAAAATCACCTCTGTTGTCTTCCAAAAATTTGGATGTGTCCACGTTGCGCTTTGGGGCGTTTCCTGTTGCGGGCGCTAGGCCTACCCACACAAGTGAGGTATCATTTTTATCGGGAGACTTGGGGGAATGCTGGGTGAAAGGAAATTTGTGGCTCCTCTCAGATTCCAGATCTTTCTGCCACAGAAATGTGAGGAACATGTGTTTTTTTTAGCCAAATTTTGAGGTTTGCA